>NC_090444.1:509771468-510071468 GCF_031143425.1 Pleurodeles waltl | reverse complement strand
AATATTTATCCACATAGGCATATGCAGTTCATAGTTGTTTGAAAAAGGTGGTTATGAAGGAAATAGCCAACTCTTGAGTAGTTTTCTGAAGACAAGAAAGTTATCTGTGGCTCCTATAGTTGGGGGTAATGAATTCCATAGTTTGGCTGCTTGGACGGAGAAGGATATACCACCTATAGTCTTTTTCTTGTATGGTGGTGTTCTAAGGCGAGGTGTCAGTCTTGAGCGGAGGGTTCTTTGTTGGATGTATTTGGTAATTTTCTTTCTGATAAAAAGTGGTCCTTTTCCATGTATAGCTTTGTGGGTGATACAAAGCAGCTTGAAAGCGCATCTTCTGGTAACGGGTAACCAGTGTAGTGCTCTCAAGGCAGGGGAGATGTATTTGCTCTCTTCGCCACCAAGCCTGGAGTGAAGAGCGGACGTACATATTAGACTCAGCCTATACAATAGTTGATTTGACCAATTCATGGGCAGTTTTTGCTGATTAGCCAGCCTTCTCAAGGAGATGGTTGGTACCTCAGAACTATAATCCAATCAAAACGTGAACATTTCTAGTCGAGCATGGTCTTGCCCAGCCAGCACTTATCAGGCCTAGTTGTTCGGGAACCAACCAGTGAGCTTAGTTGGGTTCCAACCAACCAGTGAGCTGGGCGGGTTCTTTTCTGTGGATCGGTGGTAGATGTAGGGACCAGAAGGGAAGCAGAGTTGTGCTTAGGGGAACAAGTAAGGAAGAATGGCAGAGTAGAGAGATTTGTTATTGTTGGATGTCATCACTCTCAGTGGTAGTTTCTTTTGATGTTAGTTTGTCACTCCCTTCTATGCTGGCTGGAAAGGCCCATTGTTAATTTATGTCTAAGGTACAAGGGTGCAAGCTGCACTAGCTTTTATTGTTTTCAGAAGTGAAGCTCTTTCAATAAGCAGCAGGGCCTTGGAAGCCGTGGCATCACAGATAAAGTTTGGAAAGCAGCAGATGAGTGATGTCAAGGAGCTCCCATCAGATGCCCATGAAGTGGGCTAGGACTAGGAGACATCAGACGTCCTGCACTGTCCTTCTCCCTCCATAGAAAGGAGGAAGTAAGTGCGTGTGGGAGAGGGAGGGGCAGCCTACTCTAGCACCACTGAGCACCTTCGCAAAGTGCATATCCTCCAGAGCGAGATCTGATCAGCTGCACTACAGTTGATGATACTGGGGATTATGGAGAGTCACAGCTGGGACATGAAGCGTTTAGCACATTTTATTGCTCTTTGTTAAGAAGTTGTCCCTTCTCAGTAGTCTAAACCCTCACCTCACTGCACATGGCTGATGGGCCATTTCTTTGGCTTGATATGTTTTATGTTTTCAATCTAGGTTGGCCTGTCTCTTGGAGAGCACATGAGGTTATGGCTGCCCCCCTTAAGTCCTGTGGCACAGCCACCTTGTGACCTTAGCAGCTCATCCATGGCATTTATTATTGGGAAAGGTCCTTACCGTTGTCAGCGGAGGAGAAGTACAGGCTGCTGATCACAAGTGCGAAGAGGGCTGCATTAAACCTGCAAGAAAATGTGCAGTGAGGCAGACAGAGCTGGGCACAAATGTTAACATTGCTTTTGTTATCTGCTGGTAATAACACCTGTCTGTGAATGTTGCTTGTTGAATAAAAAGTATTGCAGACTATGTTCCCTCCAGGCCCAACATTCTTTTGCCACTTCAGTGAGCTATAGGCCCTAATTACAACCCGGGCGGTCAGTGATAAAGCAGCGGTAGTATCACCAATAGGCCAGGGGTAACAAAAACGGAATCATGACCACGGCGGAAACCGCTCAGACAGACAGCCACTTTAACATACTGACTGCCAGGGTGGAATCAACAAGCACCATGGCGGTAACCGACAACAGCCAGGCGGAAGACAATGTACTGACCACTCTATTATGACCAGCCTATCCGCCACCTTTTCCAGGGCAGTACCAACGACATCAAAAGCCTGGCAGAAACAGATCTCAGAAGTCAAAGGGCTCACCTGTGGAGACTCAGGGAACAACCACGATGCCATGGAGCCCGAGCTGTAAGTTTTCCCCATGCTCGTCTACCTTCTGCTTCATTATGAACACCAATGCCGGACGACCACTGTAAGTACTTCTGCCTACCACACAAGGGAGGGGGGAGAAAAAGGAGAGTGACACACACACACGCAACACCCCCACCACGACCCCCAACACCATACACACAACCAGAAGCAGCAACATAACATATCTACCCCGTAGCCCTCATGAATAATGCAAGGACAAAATGATTTGAATAAAGTGAGTGTAATACGAAAAATACTATGAATACATGCATCAAAATCCAAACGTATATATATATTTACAAATGTAGGTACACTGCCCAGTCCTCAATGTCCATGGGCCACAGGGCCACAACACATAGGCCAAGGCCCCATCTCACTCCTGCAACAACACGGAGAGAACACTGCAAGGGCATCAGGTCAAAAATAGATAGGCACCCCAGGGATAGGTGAAATGAGGGGGCACCTCAGCCGGAAGATGGTACAACCCCACTGGTCCTGGAGGGGGCAACATGCCCTGTGCGCTGTCCTGGGGAGTGCAAGGCCACAGTCTCTCAAGTGGGTGGGGTGCCCACTGCTTGGTCCCGGGGAGTGCAAGGCCACAGTCTCTCAAGTGGGTGGTTTGCCCACTGCTTGACCCTGAGGAGTGCAAGGCCGCAATTTCTCAAGTGGGTGGCTTCTTCCACTGGTTCTGGAGGGGGCATTATGTCCAGTGAGCTTCATGCTGCGAAGGATAGGGTGAGTGGATGGCTTCTTCCACTGGTTCTGGAGGGGGCATTGTGCCAAGTTAGCTTCATCCTGGGAAGGATCGGGTGAGTGGATGGCTTCTTCCACTGGTTCTGGAGGGGGCATTGAGCCCTGTGATGCAGATTTCGGGAAGTGCAAGGTCACAGTCTCTCACCTGGGTGTCAGACCCACAGGATTTGCAGGGGCGAGACCGCACAACAGCCCATGGATGCAGGACTACACACTGTCCGCTAGTGGTGAGCGCTGCTCAGTGGTGGCAGTAGTGCTGGTGGCAGTGCTGGCAGTGGTGGGGGGAGGCTCCAGCCCTTCCCTGCAGCTTCGGATGGCTGCCAACAGGGGCTGCTGCTGCTGGCAGTGGTGCTGGTGGTGGTGCTGGCAGTGGTGGGGGGAGGCTCCAGCCCTTCTCCTGCAGCCTCAGACAGCTGCCCACTGGGGCTGCTGCTGCTCGCAGTGGTGCTGGTGGTGGTACTGGTGGTGGTGCTGGTGCTAGCAGTGGTGGGGGGAGGCTCCAGCCCTTCCCCCGCAGTCTCGGATGGCTGCCCATTGGGGCTGCTGCTGCTGGCAGTGGTGCTGGTGGCGGTGCTGGCAGTGGTGGGGGGAGGCTCCAGCCCTTCCCCTCCGGCCTCAGATGGCGAAGCACCATGGTTGGTGGTGGGGGCTCCGAATGAGTCCCAGCACAAGGCCTCCTGTCCTTCCTGCCTGCTAGTGCAGGCCCCTTGCCCTTCCGGTCAGCAATCGGGGATTACTCCTTCCCTGTAGCAGCTGGGGGTGACTCCCTGCCTTTCCTTGAAGCAGCTGGTGTTGCCACCTCAGCCTTCCTTGCAGCACCTGGTGCAGGCACCCTTTCAGTGTGGCTGCCTGGTGGCCGGTATCCTCTCCCACCTAGAGTAACTGTGGACACTACTGTGGCAGTGGACTGGGAGGCTGAGGTGCTCGCCTGGGTTCTGACCACCCTGGCACGACGTGAAGGACGGGGGGTGGTAGGGAAGAGGTTAATGGTGGAGAGGAAAAGCTTCTTAGGGACATTGAGGAGGGAAGAGGGTAAATGTTTGGGAGTGGAGGAGGAGGAAGTGGTTGTAGGAGGTGTCTGTCTGCTGATTTTGGATGCAGGTGCATGGGCTGGATGCTGTTGTGAGGTGGATGGCTGTTGGGTGTCTGAGTGCTTATGTTTGTGCACTTTGGGAGGAGGGGCACAGACACAGTGGGAGAGGACACAGGGGACATGTCCATGGATGTGGGGGTGGTGACTGCCAGTGAGGGGCGTGTAGTGATAGGCCTGATGGTGATGGTGGGAGTGGATGAGGATGTAGTGCATGCAGGTGTGAGTGTAGACGCAACTGGGAGGGAGGTGGACGAGGAGGAGGAGGGGGACACAGTGGAGGCAGTGGATGTTGGTATGTCTGCATCTGGATGGTGTTTGTGTGAGTGCCTGTGGGATGATGTGTGGTGCTTGTGTTTGCCAGTACCACTCCTGTGTGTTGTCTTGTGTGCATGCTGGTCTGCCTGTGTGCTTGGGACAGGTTGGGGTTGAGGGGAATGGGATTGGGTAGAGGAAGTTGGAGGGGTGAGGCTAGAAACAGGGACAATGGCTGACATCAGAGAGGAGGCCAGAACCTGGATTGATCTCTGTTGGGCTTCCATGCCAGTGTGAATGCCCTCCAGGAATACATTGGTCTGTTGAATTTGGGCTGCCAGCCCCTGGGTGGCATTCACAATGGTTGACTGCCCAACAGAGATGGATCGCAGGAGGTCAATAGCCTCCTCACCTAGGGCAGCAGGGCTAACTGGGGTAGGGCCTGAGGTGCCTGAGGGCGAAGGAGATGCCCACCCTCCTGGGTGAGCGAGCACGGGAAACATGCTGAGGGGCTGCTGGGAGGGCGGTGCTGTACAGGGGGGTGGCGGCTGTACCTGTAGTTGGGGACATGGATACCTAACGCCAATTGCTGCATACCTGAGACCCACAGACCCCTGCCCAGTAGTAGATGCCAACTAGCTTGGTTGGAGGAAGTTTACACGAGACCCTCAAGTAGTATTGGGCCACTGTACTCACCCCCTTGTGGCTGCTGTGATGCCCCCAAGCGCCCATCCAGCTCTGGATAGGCCACCCCCAGTATACAGCCCATCGGGGGGTCAGGGTTCGACGGGCACTCCTTCCTTGTTGGGAGGCCATCCCCAGCTGGGCCTCTGCCGTGTTCCGTGCCCAGCGTCTCAGGTCCTCCCACCATTTCTGACAGTGGGTGCTCCGCCTGCCGTAGACCTCCAGGGTCCGCACATCCTTGGCGATAGCACGCCACATACCCTTTTTTGATGGGCGCTGACCTGCAGAGAAATACACATAGGTAAAAGTATTAGTCAGACCGTCCTGCCTTTTACACTCATGGCCCACCATAGCCCTTCACATCCCCTTACACACAGACATGGCCAAACATACATGTAGCATGCTGCCCAGGGCCCTTCCAATAACCCCACTCTACACGAGGCCTTCACAGACAGCACTCCATGCATTCATGCCTAATGCATAGTGCTCACAGTGTACTCACCTGTTGGTCTGGAGGCTCATACATCATTCGGTACTGGGGTAGGACCCCATCCACCAGTCTCTCCAACTCCACTGCGGTGAAGGCATGGGCCTTTCCCAAGTGACACGAGCCATGGTTGATTCCAGACACAGGTCACAGCAGCACATGCAGTGTAGGTCCTCCCCTGTTGAAGGTCAGGTAGCAAGTGAGTGAACAGATAGAAAATGGCGGTCACGTCTGCAGCGGTGCATACCGTCACCGCCATCGTACATCACCATTGGCCATTTTTAACCCATAGGGCCCAATGATAACCAAAGAGGAGTTGCACGGCGGTTCTGGACTGCCTCCCGCAACGGCGCACAACGTCAGCGGAATTATCTCATTTCCACATGTCCCTCCATACACAACAGGCAGACGCCATTTCGGGTGGGGCACGCCATGGTACCTAACTGCGTCACAGTACACATAAGCACCATTTGGACCTACCCAACAGTATACTGTTACAATCACAACATGCAATGAAATGTAGTGTTTGGAAATATGAGATACTGATCAGCTGCTCATCGTTTTGCCCCATAGATTGCAAACGCTGCGGATGAATAGGAGATGGAGACATCCCCCCGTGTACAGACCACTGGTGGACTTGGCAACAATGGAGAACAGGCACATTATCCTCACCTGTAGACTGGACAGTGCCACAATCACAGAACTTTGTGCGCAATAGGAGCCGGACCTGATATCTGCTATCCGTTACCCCACCGGGATCCTCCCTCTTGTGCAACTGCTATCAGTACTCCATTTCCTGCCAACTGGCTCCTTCCAAGTGACAGTGGGCTTGGCAGCAGGAATGTCACAGCCAATGTCCTCAATAGTGCGGACCAGAGTGTTGTCTGCCCTGATTAAACACATGTGCAGATATATCGTTTTCCCCTAGGTGGAGGATTTGTCCACAGTGAAAGCTGATTTCTATGCAATGGGACATATCCCCAACATTATTGGGGCAATAAATGGTACACATATTGCATTTGTCCTCCCCCTCCCAGAGAAATGAACAGGTGTTCAGAAATTGAAAGAGCTTTCACTCAGTGAATGTGCAGATAGTGTGCCTGGCGGACCAGCACATCTCCCATGTCAATACAAGGTATCCTGGGTCTGTGCATGATGCTTTTATCCTGAGAAATAGCAGCATCCCATAAGTGATGGCTCAACTCTAGAGGCACCGGGTGTGGCTAATAGGTGAGCCCTGGTTCCCAGACAGTGGATGTTGGTGTATGGGTATGGTGTGGGCACTAAGGGTTAGTGTGTGTCTAACAGGCGTCCCTCGATATTTGCAGGGGACTCTGGTTACCCCAACCTCTTATGGTTACTGACCCCTGTGAGGAATCCCAGGACAAGGGCAGAGGAACTTTACAATGAGGCACATGGGCAAACAAGAATTATAGAGAGGACATTCGGTCTCCTGAAGGCTAGGTTTCATTGCCTCCATCTCACAGGTGGTTCCCTGTGCTACTCACCCAAGAAGGTCTGCCAGATCATCGTGGCATGCTGTACGTTGCACAACCTTGCCTTATGTCGCCAGGTGCTTTTTCTGCAGGAGGATGAGGCTGGAGATGGGCGTGTGGCAGCAGTGGACCTTGTGGACAGTGAAGATGAGGAGGTAGAGGATGAGGATGAGGACAACAGAAGTGCAATAATTCATCAATACTTCCAATGACACACAGGTAAGACAGTGTAACTTCACTTTTAATTGACAGTTTTGTGTTTGACATTGGCACTGGCAGGCCGATTTTCCCACTTCTATGGCCACTCACTGTGCCCTTTGGCATCTCTGTTTGGAGATATTTGTGCTCCACTATTGCTCCTGGTGTGTTGACTGCAGCTAACTACAGGTCATTCCTATGTATAAGTTACTGTACAGTTGTTTTGCAGTATTTATACCTTGTTAAACAAATACATACTTAAATCATTTGACATACTCCATACTTATTTGTTTCAAAGGATGTTTATTTAAGAGCTAATAAGTAGAGGGGGATGTGCAATGGGCTGGGTTGATGGTGGAGGAAAGTCCAGGATAGAGTCCAGTCTATGTGGATCACAGGTGCATTGTCCAAGGGGGCATTGGAAGGGGAGCAATGGCAATTCAAGGTGGACAGGGTGGGACACAAGGGTGACATTCAGGAGAGTCTTATTTCCTTGGCGGGGTCTTGGCAATAGTCTCCTGCTTCAGCCTGGATCGCAGGAAATGTGTCAGAGTCACCAGATCCTCGGGGTCTGTGCACGTTCCCAACACTTCCACCACAAGACAGCTCCAATACTCTGGTTAGAATTGTCACAGAGTCTAAGAGAGTCCAAGTGGGGAAAAGGGGTTTAGGAAGGGAACAGCTGGGAAGGAGACCTGTAGGAAGCAAAAAGGTTAGAACACACAATATCACGATTTTATCATATGAATCAATATTAGACTATGACTGTAAACATTGTCATTCTGAAAACATGGACAACCTAAGCATAGACTTAAAATGACTAGGCTTCAAGACGACTGGGTACCTGTGAGGGAACAAAGAAAAGTTAAATGCAGCTTTCAAATTCAAGTACCACTCTTTGCCTGAGGTTCAGGAAACAATCTGAATGATTTATAAACCATCATATGAATCAGGTTTTGAGAAAACATATTAGGAACACACAACATTACATCTTGAACTCTGGCTTTTTTTCCCTCAAATTGCCGGAACATGAATTGCGCACATTGCAGAATTTCACTTAGGTAGAAAATACCATTGAATGATTTGTGCACCATGAATAACACAAATTAAACTTGGGAAATAAATCATGCGACTTGCCAACTCGAAAACCACCAAGTAAATGTCTTAAAATGGTAGCGCATAATGAACACCGTGATTTTTTAACACAGAAAGGGAATCGCGCTGCTTGCCAATTCGAAAGTCACGAAATGAATGTCAGGAAATGGTAGCGTACAATAAATAACACGAATTACACACAAGGAACGAATTGCGCATCTTGCCGATTCGAGTACCACCATATAAAAGCCTAGGAATGGTAGCGCATAATGAATATCAACTGTTGAAGCACAAGAAAACGAATTGCGCGTCTTGCCGATTCAAAAGCCACCATGTAACTGCCAAGGAGTGGTAGCACACAGTGAATAACATGAATTAAACACGAGAAATGAATCACGCGTCTTTCCGAATCGAATGCCACCATATAACTGCCTAGGAATGGAAGCGCACAATGAATAACATGAATTAAGCACGAGGAAAGAATCGCATGTTTTGCCGATTCGAGTATCCACATGTAAATGCCTTGAAACGACCAAGCGCACGTTCACACGCACAAGAGTCAAATCACTTATCATGCGAAGAATAGGCCCAAGAACTCAAGCGTCTTTGATTACGGAGTCGGGGGCCCAGCCCGACCTCCGTCTTACTGCCCTGATCTAGGATCACCAAATGAAGTGAACTGAAGAAAGGGAACCTCCAGTTCCTGTGTGGTAGCTAATTACACAGAACTAATAGACAGACCCATATACACACATGACTGGGGAGAGATAATGGTACAGATCCCCAACAGCAGAATCCTTAGTGGAAGGCACAGCCCTGGCAAGGAGATCAGAACTATACTGTGACAATGATAAATGCACAGGGGCAAGAAACACACCATCCAAACTGCAAAGCAAGATGGACCTCCGCTTAAAACTAACACAGACTACAGAGGAGGGGAGCTGTCCACTTCCTTCCAGACAAGAACTATAAGTGGCGACCATCAAAGAGAGTTAATTAGCTTTACATTATATGTTAGCCAGTGGGGGTCTGGAATGTGAATATAAGAAATGATCCAACCATGACATGCAAGACATGGCGGTCACAGTGCATGCTTGCATAATTGGTTTACTGTGAATACTTAATGAAGACATTTTAAAATGATATTTAGGAATTACCTGTGTAAAGCATGAAACCTTTAACTCCTCGAATGGCTTTCTTAGATACATGACATTGTGATGAGGTAAGTCAATAACCTCAAGGAGGTGATGCTAACACTATCTAAGGTCTGACTGAGCTCCAGTTTGGATGCCTCAAAACATCTAAAATGCATCTCCCTGCTTAATGGATTGTCTCCAAAGAAATCCCTTAATGTGACACATACATTGGTTCTTTGTTCAGGACCATACAGAACCTTTGCAGTACAATCTACCAGTATGTCTCCCTCCACTTGATGGGTCTTGTTAGACCTGTCAGCCTTAGGGTAGTGTTCTCCCAAACATTTTGCATCAGTCCTCAATTTTTACTAATCTAGTTTTATTTTTCTTCAGGACTCTGTGCACTTTACCTCTGCTAACCAGATCTAAAGTGTGTGTTCCCCGTCCTTTAAATATGGTGTAATTGGCTTACACCCAATTGACAGATTTAATTTATTTATAAGTCTCTAGTAAAGGGGAACTACATGTATACAGTGCATGTAAATTAAATGCTACTAGAGGGCCTGCACCACAGATTGTGCCACCCACTTAGTAACCCTTCAAACATGTCTCAGGCATGCCATTGCAGCCTATGTGTGCAGTTTAAACTGCCATTTGGACATGTCAAAATAAACCTTTTGCCAGGCCTAAACCTTGCTTTTTATTATATATAAGTCACCCTTAGTGTAAGCCCTAAGAAGCCCATAGGGCAGGGAGCAGTGTATTTCAAAAGTGGGACATGTACTCTTAGCATTTACATGTTCTGGTAATGAAAAGCGCTTAAATTTGTTTTTCATGACTGCATGGGCTGCCTTTCCCATAGGGTAACATTGGGTTAAGTTATTACATTTAAGGAGTGATAACTTTCAATTGGGAGCAGGTAGAAATTTCAGTTGGGGTGTCTAAAGAATTGTATCTTAAAGACCCATATTTTGGTAAAGTTAAGTTTTAAGGCACAATTCTGAAACTGCCACTTATAAAAAGTTTTCTTTCCTAATCATTCTGTGTCTATGGGAAAAACTGTTCGTACATATGGCCCTTGGTGCCTACTGCTTGTATCATGTGTTGGCCTTTGTGTATTGCTCTTCTACAGTGAGACAAAGGGGAAATAGGTATTGGCAGGATAGGCCATCTCTGACTTGACGGGGAGGAACAGTCACCTACCACACTTGTACATCACAAAGACTCGGCCCGAACACACTCAAAAAGGGGTTTACACTAATCTTTGATGACCCCAGACATGCTGGCGCCAGTGAAGGGAGGCAGGAAATTCCTAGCACCTCAGGGGTGGAATCCTCTGAGCTTTCTTCTACTTAAAAGGAGGCACCAGAGTAAATATAATGGACTCCCAGACCAAGCTCTTCAGTACACCTCTGGACTTGTGGAACACTCAGAAGGACTGCTGTGCTGCTCTGCAGGGACCGCTACCTTCCTACCCTGTTGCCTCCTGCCCTTTTGCTTGAGTGAAAGGACTGGACCTGTATCTTGAACCCAGGACCACCAGAATGACTACAAAGGCTAGTTGGCAGTCCTCCTTACCAGAAAGGCAGAAAAGGCTCTACCTACCTCAAATCTAGCATCTGGACTCTGTCTGCTGTGAGGTTTACCCCACCCCCAAGTGGTACAACCCATGTCCTGCTCCTTGGAAGTGGGCTTGAAGGTACTCTGCCAGCCCTGTTGTGGTCCTGTGAGCAGAACCAATGCAACACAACACATCTCCTCGCAAGCGCTTTGGAACCATTGCAGAGTAACACATCCCCAACACAGAACCTCGCATCACAGCCCATAGTCTCCTCAGATTCACACTTTGTGACACATCCTCGACACAGGTCTTCATATTGCAAGCCTCTCGTCAATGGTATCCTGGGCCACAACAGAGGGGCTCCAAATCACAGCCCGCAGTTTCTTCAGAACTGCTGGAGTGTGATGTATTTTCATTGCAGGACTTTGAATTTGAAGTCTCTCATTAATGGCGTCCTCAACAATAATGCAGGATTGCATCCCTGCAGCTTCCTTGAAACTACCACTGCGCAACACATCCTTGACTTGGGATCTTGCAACACTCTGCAAAGCAGAATTTAAGATTCTTTGCTCTCTGTCCTAACTGGATCCCTGTATCTGACCTGCACTCCATCATGATCAGCCTGAACATGGGACTTTATCCCGGTCTGGCACAACCAGATAACCTCAGTTGGCACTTTGTGCTTCTAGGCACTATTTTCACCTAAATCTTTGAAATTCCATATTTCCAGTTATACTGATTGCATTTTTGTTCAAATAATTTATTAATTTTTGCTTTGTTTTTCTAAATTGGTGTGGGATTTGTTTTGTGTTGTGTTTCACTTTATTACTGTTTGAAGTGTTGCATAAATACTATACACAATGCCTCTGACTTAAGCCTGGCTTCTTTTGTGCCATACGACCAGAGGGTTAAGCTGGGGTTCATTTGGGGTTTGCTTATGTTTCACCCTGACAAGAATTTTGGTTGCTGCTTGAATAGGGTTTCACCCCTCTCAACCAGAAACCCAGATTCTAACAGGTCTGCTCTTCATCGCCAGCTCACTGTGAAAAATGGAAGCTCATCAGGCAGGCAAGTTGACTGCTGTGTCTCAGTCTTTGCAGTCACTCTTTGGATTCAGCTTCGCTCACACATCATAACTTGTCTCTCACTCATCACCTTCAATAAAGCCTAAAAAATATTCTGTATCTCAAACTTTGTCAGTTGCTTTCAGCTGAAATAGTAGCATATAGTATAATTTAGCATTGTACTGTTATGTAATGTGGCATTGTAAAGCGTATGATAACACAATGTGACATGCCATGACATCACATTGCATAGCAGTACATAGCAGATTATAGAATACTATATATGGGGTAAAGTACTTCTTGATGTATAGCATATGGATATTACAATCACCAAAGTGTTCTGTAACTATATAGAGGAAAGAGGCCGAAGACTAAGTTCATTTATAACATGGATACTCACAAACATTTTCCCAGGGGCCAAAAGGTTTGGTCTGTGGTGTGACCAAGACTGAAAAGATGCCAGCAGGGTGGCTGTCAGGGGGAGGGCGGGTATGTGTAAGGAGGGCGTAGGGGAAGTGAAGTATAAACAGCCAGTGACTGACTTGGGATCAATCCATGTTTCCACACTTGACCAAATTGTATAATCCCATACAATTGTTTTATTTCATTTTGCCTCCTTTTTTATTTTTACATATAGGAGGAGTTAGAAATACATGACTTCAGGATATGCTCTGAACAAAGCCTTGTCTTATGTTTGATTTAATAAACTATAATGTTGTCCACGTATAGCAGCACTAGCCACCCAGACGATGCACATAACAATGGGCTTGCCTCTGGCATTGTGGTCAGGGTGTGGAAAGGGGGAGCAGGAATGTATCCAAATTCAAGTTTGAAAACTATCACTTCAAAATGAATACTTCTCACTGCACTGTCATAATCTAATGTACAAAGTTGAAATGCCTTTGAATGTTAATGAAAAACATGTTCGAATTTTGAGGATACTGTCATATTTTTACATGGTTGTTCCAAAATGTATTTAAAAATGAAACCATTCCTAATTTTAATTAGTGCAGGACACCTTAGTTTTTTCCTTTCTTTAACTTTAGCTAACCTGTACATAAATGCTTTCCGGTTTATTGGACAGCTTTTTTAATGTTAGAGCTGTGTCAAGTAAACAGTGGCCCAGTGCTGATGTTCACTAGGGGGTGGATGGCAAAGATCATTAGGGATGTAAGTGGTCCCTGAGCTGTACTTTGAGCATCACTGCTTTATGAGGTCATGGTACTCCAAGGTGACTTGCAATAGTCTTTTAGTTGTAATGCCTGCTGAATGCAGGTGTTCAAAGGACACACCCATTGGAATCAATGGGCCTCCTTGCACTATGCTCTACTAGCTTCAGAATTTTTGACACCACAATAGCATCAACATGTTAGACGTTATTGTTCCTAATACTATCATGGTGTGTTGTATCTTAAATATGGTGCACACATGGTGGCAATAGAGGGGACATGAGCAAAGTAGGGCTTCACTAAGTGAATTGCTACTTTTCTTAAATCTGGGCCTTGATATCTTGCTCTTTCATGTTCTTTAAAAGACCAGGAGAATAAAAGCAGACTCTACTGTGAAATTAGGTACACTAGAAGGGGTTAGTAATTTTTTGCATAAATATATATTAGAAGCATTTTAATGAAGTCAGGTTAAAAGATTCAACAAAAGCAAGCAGAGATTCTGTCTTCCCAGTAATTACTGGCAGCGTGTTAAAATATGAACATTTTGTCATAAACATCTCCTTTCTGCTGATTACATTTTATTTTTAAGAGAAACATCAGAATCAGGAAGAGACAGTTCTCATTTCACTGCTTAAACTATATTTTTAATGATGCTCTGTGACATGCCTTCCACCTTGTCTGATGGCTATGGAAGAAGGCATTGTCAGGTCAGAAGTCAACTATAATAACTATTACAGTGGATCAGCTATGACCAGATACTTCACAAGTGGACTGTAATAAGGAAATTGGAGACCGGTGTTACAAAGAGATGCAGACTTCCATATATTAAGTAACATATCACATCTGATTATGTCTACAGATAATTTAGGCAGCCTTTAAGGAGACATCAGTCTTTAACAGAGCATGGAATTTGTAATAATCCCCTGTCCTCCAGAGGAAGGGTACACTGATTTAATTGGAAGGGTTCACTGATTTGAGTGTAGCAAGCTGAAGCTTGCATTACATTGCATTCTCACATGCCTTTTATGGAGAGACAATGAAGTGAAATTCTAAAATTGTTCATGTAAGTGGTGATAGGTGCTAGCACAGGTATTTTAATAAAAATTATTAAGGAGAGTTTATGTACTATGAGTAATGGATTTGTGTAGAAAAAGTAATAACTTAGAAACTTAATGCACGCATTTGAAAATGTGATCAAGATGAGTGGACGCCAATGTTCACGAAGTGTACTTATTAATGGTTGACTATGAAATGTTGAGTATGTGTTAGATTAATGTAGTAATATGTCATTTAAGGGTTATTCATTATGTATTAGTTTTATTAAGTGTAGGCCTTAATTTAGTGGAGGTCTTGGCCTAGTTGCCTGGCCTCATGTCAAGCTGTATTTCTTAACGTTTAATAAAATGGATGTCTTAGAAAGTTAAACACTGATTTTCCATTGTATTGCTTAAATGTGCTTGTAGCTAAAAATCTTTCTCATGAGATCTGACTGCTAGAAGATGCTGTTCTTGCTAAATGTAACATTTTGAGTGTAAACTGTGTAAGACTGACTTTCTCAGGAGAAGAACAATGAAGACACTGACTGGAGAGTAAGCTGCAACAATGCTGTTACCCAACGAGCCGAATGATGAGAACATCGCAGAAGAAGCCAATCAGCGACATTTGAACGGAGTAGTGGTAGAATTCATAGATTTGAAGTTTTAGTTTTATTTGACAAAGTGTGAACAGGCGGTCCCTTGACCAATAGGGACTTGGGAAATAGTTTTAGGGAATTTAACTTAACAAGACTGCACGGAGGGAGGACAGCCCATTTCCCGTTTTCTTGCTGGCCGAAAGGTCAATATTTTCTTGTGCATCTTGACAAGAAATGTGCTAAACTTTATTGCTTAAAGACTTTGCGTTTTCTGAACCTTGATGCTGAATCCTGATGCCTTGCTAACCAAACTGATGTCCTGCTGACGAAGACTATCTTAGCTTTCTGATCCAATTGAGGAGAGGTATTTTTGTACCTATGTGTTTGTTATGCTTGTTTGTTATTTTTCTTTCTAGGTACCAACCGCATTGTTCTGATAGAGCCATAGTTAGATGTTTTCCAAATTTGTGTTACAAAATGGTTTTCATGAAGCCCAACACGCTGATGCTAATCTGGTGTTAGTTAAGGATTCTTACTCTGCTAATAGGGAATAACTGTTGATGTTTTTTCTTTGCTGAATCTAAATGTATATGATATAATTTGCACAATTGTTCTTGTTATTAATTTGTACTGTAACCTTAGAATGTGTAATAGTTCAAACTTTGCTTAGATTGCATTTCTTTTGCAGGTTTAAACAGCCAGTGGTGTACTGTATGTTTATCATTTGATTTTGAGATTAATTTACGTGACCTTAGCATTGTCAATAAAGGGAAATAAATATTCTAACTTTTACTAAAGGTGTGGTTATTCATGAATGAAAGGTATTGGTGAGTGACAATTACTGACTCCATTGACTATTGATGTTATTGACTGATTATTGATCTTTGATCTGTATGTTCTGGAGTTGTGGTGGGAACGTCTTAATTGCGTGTCAAAAGGTTCAACAACCTATTCGCGTCCTCTTGTAAGTTTACTTATTAAGGTCAGACGCGCTAACAGAGATGGTAGCAGAGACAGATTGTTTGTCTCCTTAAGAGCTCATCATAGACGTCCGGCACAGAGCAAAGTAACAGGTACTAACAGAGACAATAAAAGAGACTGATGGTTCCTCTCCTTAAGAGCCCAACATAGGTGTTCCCAGAGATGGTAGTAGCTTGATGATTTGGTCTTTTGAGAGTTCATTATCACTGAGATTTGAATTTATTTTCCAATGATGTTAACTGAAGAGAAAATGTTCCCCTAAGTCCAAAAATGACTTTACCAGAATCTTGGATCTTGCTAATGGTTGTTTAGAGAGTTTGCTTACTCCAAATGAGGTTGTAGAACGAGTGTGCATACTCCGCAGTGTGAGAGAAGGGAAGTCATCGAACTTCACATGTGTGTGGCGCTTTGTGCTAAAAAACTGTCCACATGGTTGTTGATGTACGGACCCTGCATGGTCTAAGACGCCGGAGTATATTGAAAAGGGTATGAGACACTTGGGGCCATATGTACTAAAGCATTTTCCCATAGACACAGAATGGGTAAAACCCTTTAATAAATCTGGCCCTTGGTTTTATGTTGTAATCTGTCTGGTTTAGTAGGTCAATCGGGCGTGGTCAACAAGTCAGAGAGTGAGTCAAAGTGAGTAAAAGAATGTTTGACTGAGATGTGACGAGTCCTATGTGCACCGGACAGACCCACTGATCAGTTGAGAGTAAAATTTTGCGGGTCGAATTTTCCTTGCAAATCAGGGAAAATGAGAAAGAAGGAGTAGCTGTAAGAGCGAGAACCGTCAGTGAAAAATCTGTAAAGTTTCTGAAGCAATTGTATTACCTTTCCTGTAGTAAACCAGCAGATTTGGTTCTTCAGTTTGGCTTTAGTGCTCACAATTTTGCATTAGTTTTGTGTGAATTGGAGTTTGGGAGGACAAGCCGCAAGACTTTATCAGCCGCAGTACGTGTGAGTGTGACATCACTGGAGCCGCGCTGGGATAGGTCGGTCAGTGAGAAGGGTCGCGCACGGATTGGCTACCGTCTGTGAGAGGCAATTGGTTGAGAAAGTGGGTGAAGAGAACTCTGAGATTGAAAGTCACTTCCTGATTTGAGTTTGGATAACAAAAGGTCAAAAAGAATACATTTTTCCAGGCTTTAAAGAGTGCTTTAAGAGGAGATTCATTCATTACAGCGAGTATAGGTGAAGCTACACCGCCGGAAAATACACCAGATTACATTGTAATGGAAGAGAAGGATGTTGCGCCATGACTTTGGCTAAAACAATGGTGCAAAGTGACAAAGAAAGATGGGAACTTAGCATTTCCTTAAAATAGAACGTTCAATTTGAGGGTTTTAGAGCATTTAAGGATGGTGCTATGTGAATCAAAGCCCCTTCCGAGACCAGCACAGTTTGAGGCATAATCGATTTGGGAGCTAGTAGCCAGACAGCAACAGAAATTCAAGAGGAGAATAAGAAAGGCAGAAAAGACATTAACAGAGGCTAGGTAGGACCGTGCTCAGAGAGTTTGGAGAATTGAGACTTTGCACAGAATTAAGTTGTTTCCAGCGATTACACAGAACAATGAGAAGGAAGGAAAGCTACTGGAAAAACCAACAGAAGCCTGTCTGACAGTAGGGAAGCTAGAAAGCCTTCAACAGTGGACGAAGAATCAGATGATTCTGAGTTCATTTTACAGTTATTGAGAAATCGTCAACCACCATATGAAGCAC
This sequence comes from Pleurodeles waltl, assembly GCF_031143425.1. NCBI lineage: Eukaryota > Metazoa > Chordata > Amphibia > Caudata > Salamandridae > Pleurodeles > Pleurodeles waltl. The sequence continues at coordinate 510,054,097 of NC_090444.1, read as the reverse complement.
ATGAGAGTGATCTGAGCACCAGTGCTGATCCTTTAGCTCCGACACAGATTAACGGCATAGTGAGTCCGGTGCAGGTTAATACTAGCCTGACACAGAATACGATGCAAGGTGGTCTTAATGCACCTATTACTCCTGTAGTGCAAAATCAGGTGCAACCGCCACAGGTTCAGAGAATATGCACCGATATGCCCGTTATGGAAACAACTTCAAACTTAATGATGCCTACGGAACAGATTTACCCAAGACCGATGTTGGTTCGGACAGAACCAACTCCACTTTTACTGCCCCAAGTGCAGCCACAAGTCATGCCAAGATTCACTCCAGTAACAAGGACAGTCAGATATGACTCCAATGATGAATCAGAACATGGGAGTTACTCTCCCACAGAACTTAAGTACCAGAACAACCCCAGATGCTATATCTTTACCTATTATGGTTGGTCCAGCTGTACCCTATTTGCACAAAAGAAACCTAGTGTAGGTGAACAGGGTGTCATGACACAGAATGTAATGAGGGGAGGACATAACGAAAATGCTCGAGTAGTCTCTCCTGTGGGACAGACTTTTGACGGATCAAGATCATTGTTGGTCCTTAGTCCATTCGGACTTCTTCTGGTACTATGGTAGGGTCAAACATTAGCCAGAGTTTGAAATTGTTGACACCGCAGTCCCCGAATGCAGTTGAACAGCAGGTGCCACCAGCCCAAGCCAGTAACATTTTGTTGAAAGGATTGACAGCTCAGCAGTTGACTGAATGGTTAGAAAAGCTGAATACTCCGCAGTGTTTGCATTATGCTAGGCTAAGCATAGAAGTGGGTGAGCTCATTGAAGGGACTGTGGGTGTGAATAGGTTAGAATCCTACACACAGGCAGAATTGAGATATTTGTGCCTGAAGATTATGAGGGAAGTGAGTAATGTGCATCAGATGCTAGCAGACCTGGCAGAGAAGTACGGCATCGAAATAGAGAAAATGAAGCATTTGAAAAAGAGTTACAGATTAGATTTTGAGACTAAAGATTTTGAACACATGAGATTTGCCAGAATGAAGGCACACCTTAAGGAATTGCTGCAAAGTGCCCAGACCTGGGGAGCATTAGACAAATGGGAAGGCAGATGGGTAAAAAAAAGAGACAAGAGAAAAGGGGATTCTGTGGAGCTGACTGCAAATGTGCAGCAAAGCCAAGATCCAGTAAAGATTTTACCAATGAGAGAGATTCCAGGAGGGAAATTTGTTCATGTCCCTTGGAGCTGAAGTGACATTCTATTATTTACGAATGATTATCCAAAATTGAGAGAGAAGCCAGTGGAGTGGTATCAGCAGACAGACAGGTTTTTCAAACTTGCAAAGTGCTTGTCGGAGGACTTGAACACATTACTAGAGATAGTAGTCCCAGCTGATCTGTGGATAAAATGCAAGAGGAGGGTAGATTGGCTTATAGGCGAACCAGAGAGAGATAAAAAAGACAGGTGCACCGTCTCCAGAGGTAATTAAATATTACCATAAGGTGATTGCATTTTTGAAAATTAGAATTTTGCCCAAGAATAATGATTGGCAGAGAATTGACAGGACAGCTCAGGAAGCAAAGGAGTCAATACATGCGTATTATGAGAGATTATTACAGGCATTGAAGCATTACAGTGCTACAGAGACAATTGAGGTGAAGGACATAATTCATTTTGTGTTCAGATTTGTGGAATGACTAAGACTTGAAATTAGCCAGATGATTAAGAGGCAATTGATTTGTTGGCAAGCAAAGCCGATTGATGAGGTGTTGCAATATGCCAAGTACTGTAGTGATGAGATTGAGTTGAAGCAGAGAAAGCTGAAAGAAAAGGTGATGGTGATGCAGATAAAGCTGCTCAGACAGGCATACAAGGGACTTTTCCACAACAGCTACCACAGCAGCAGCAGGAAAACATGAAGTTTCAGCCCCAGACGAGAGGTAGAGGTCGCAGAGGTAATGTGAATCATGGTCCAGACTTGGGTACTGGATTGGATGAAAATGATGTGCAGGGAATGAAGAAATGATTGTCTTGTCACATTTGCGGAGCCATTGGACTTTGGAAATGGGAGGGTGCAATGATAGTGTAGGAGGGTGTTGTTCAGCAAAATAATGACATCAATTAATTCCAGAACATGAGGGGAATGAGAGTGAGAGGTCCTAACCCACATTTTTTAAATGTGAATCAAATGTAGAATTTTCAACCCATGCAGCAGGTGCAAATGCCACATGTACAAATTACACACTTGCAACCGATGCAGCAGGAGGATCCCATGGTACCTAGACAGCAAATTCAAATACCTCAAGCCCCAATGGAGCAGCAGCCAACAATGCTTTCTCAACAGGTCATAGGTCAGAGACTTAACCAAAGGAATAATACAGTACACCTATTCCCGTTACACAGGGAGAATGGAATAAACGATGAATGGATGAGCAAAAGTTCAGATGAGTAGACATGTGTGCTTGCAACCTCCTTAGAAGTAGATCAGAGAGGTCCCTATGTGAAGGGAAAAGTCGTGGGTCACAGAGTTTCATTCTTAGTTGACACAGGACCTACACGCTCTACAGTGAGAAGTGCATAAGTTCCAAACTTGTCCCTTTCAGGTAACAGTTCAGATTGTAGGAGTAGCGAGCCAGTATTTGACTATCCCGATTACAGAACCAGTTAAAGTTAAAATTGGCAACTTTTAGGGATTGCACAAATTCGTAGTCTGTGATTCAAGTCCAGTATCCCTACTGGGAAGAGACTTGCTGTGTATAACAAAATGCTCGGTTACTTGTTCAAATGATAGAATTGAGATACAGATGAATATTAATGAAGAAGATGATCAAGCCCCAGAGACCGAATGTGAGACTACAAATGAGGAATATCCTCCAATTAAATTTTTCCCAATGTTTACCGTAAAGGAGCTTCGTCCGGATCTGCAGGGAACGGTTAAGGAGAAGGTGTGGGATCTGACAGGAAAGGAGATAGGTCAGATGAAGGGAGTTGAGCCAGTTAAAGTTACTGTAAAGTCGAATCCAGTTTTTCCTCGAATTCCCCAGTACCACATGCCAAAAGATGTCCTTATGAAGGTTGCCCAGATAATTGCAGACTTTGTGAAACAACGGGTTTTGAAGGTAGTATTGAGCAGTCCATGTAATTCACCGAAGATGGGTTTGCAAAAGCCATGTGGGAAAGTTTGAATTGTCCAAGATTTGAGAAAAATAAATGAGATTGTGGTCAAATGTTGTCATGTGGTATCAAATCCAGCTGTGATAATGTTTCAGATTCCATGTGATGCTGAATGGTTCACTGTCATTGATCTGTCACAAGCTTTCTTTTCCATGTCTTTTCATGATGACAGCCAATTTCTCTTTTGCTTCAAATTTTTGGACGGGGTTTACTGCTGGTGCAGAATTCCTCAAGGGTTTTCAGAGTCACTTCCCATGTGCAATCAGATCTTGAAAAAATAATTGGAGTCGTTGGAATTGCCTTTCCAATCGACTTTGGTACAGTACATTGATTACCTGCTGATTGTGCCCAAAACCAGGGACGAGTGCAAGTATGACACGATTGCTTTGCTGAATCATTTGGGAAAGAATGGTCATAAAGTGACTCCGCTTAAATTGCAATACTGTCAGAAAGAAGTGAAATACTTGGGTCACCAGATTGAGAAGGGATCCAGAAAAATATCCAGAGAAAGGGTTACGACCATATTGCTGATGGATCCCCCGACTACATAGAGAGATGTCAGGATGTTTTTAGGGGTGGTAGGTTACTGTCACCAATGGATTAAAATGATTTCAGTCATTTGAAGACCATTGCAGAAGCTGACTCTTAAAGAAGTCACTGATCCCGTAGTGTTAGACCATGCCAGAATGAAAGCGTTCACTGAACTGACAGAGAGTCTGTGCAAGGCCATGGCTTTGGGTATGCCTGATTATACAAAACCTTTCAAATTGTTTTGCCATGAACGTGATGCATGTTCTTTGTCTGTCTTGACACAGGTCCACAGAGGTGTAAACCGCTCAGTAGCATATTTTTCAGTTACTTTGGACCCAGTTGCATTAGCCTTACCAGGTTGTTTGCGCGCAGTTGCAGCGGTTGGTCAAAGCCTTACACAGTGTGAGGGCAATGTGATGGGATATCCTTTAACTATAATGGTCCCTCACTCTATTAAGATTCTACTTACAAGGACGAAAACCCAATATTTGACTGGTGCAAGACTGACCAGATATAAAATGAGTATTCTAGGGTCACCAAATGTGTCATTGAACAGATGTACAGTGCTGAGCCCGGCAACCTTACTTTCTAATGAAAATGTTGAAGTCATTGAGCATGATTGTCTTGAAGTAACTGACTTGTGCACAAAACCAGGACCTGACATTAGAGATACTCGATTTGAAGAAAATGACCAAATTATCTTTGTTGATGGTTCTTCTCTGAGAGACAATACAAGGACCCTGAGAGCAGGATGTGTTGTGTGCACAATTACTGGTAACTTGGAAGCTTCTTGACTTTGAGGAATGTATTCTACCCAAGTAGCGGAACTGGTAGCCCTTACTAGAGCGTGCCATGTTTCTGCTCAGCTAAAAGTTACACTCTATATGGCTAGCCAGTATGTATTTGGAATAGTTCATGATTTTGGCAAGTTGTGGTCACAGAGAGGTTTCATGACCTCTTCTAATTCACCAGTGAGAAATGGTGAGAGAAGAACTGTTACATGCTATTCAAATGCCTGAAAAGATTGCCGCGGCGAAATGCAGTGCACATCTGAAGTCACAGGACTTCATGTCATTGGGAAATGGATAGGCAGATCAAGTCACAAAGTTTTGTGCATTGAACTCTGAATTGAAAATGTTGCAGAATAATGCTGACAGGCAGCAAAAACGTTCATGGAGTAAAATGAAATTTGTGCAAGGACAAGATGAATTGTGTGTTTCAGAAGAGGTTTTGACTAATAGTCTGTTGTCTCAAATGGCTTGGTATTATCATGTTCAGGCACATGTTGGGAGGGATGCCATGATTTGGTTGTTTAAACATGATTGGTTCAACCCAAGGTTTAAACAGGTTGCTGAAGCAGTTTGCCATTGTTGTGTCATTTGACAGCAAATGAACATAGGGAAAGGGACAGTGGTTAATTTGAGCCATATTGAAAGAGCAGGAAGTCCATTCAGAAGAACACAGAGGGATTTTATTGAAATGCCTGTGTGTGGAGGTTTGAGATATGTGTTGGTGATTCCGTGCATCTTTAGTCACTGGATTGAAGCTTACCCTACACAAGGAAATGACAGCCTCACAGTAGCGAAATTACTGCTTAGGGAACTGATACCACGTTTCGGGTTTCCGATCTCTTTTGAATCAGATAGGGGAAGTCACTTCAACAATGAGGTAATTAAATTACTGTGTGCAGCATTGAACATTGAGCAGAAGTTGCATTGTAGTTACCGCCCTGAAGCATTAGGACTATTGGAAGAAATGAATGGTACCTTGAAGACACACGAAGAAAGTGACATGTCCACTGAGTTGTTGAGAGTACCAACAACAGCAGGGCAAGTCTCAGGGCTGGAAGAAGAACAAAGAAAAAACTGAGACCAGATCTGAGCTTGTTGAGGAAGGTTCAGTCACTCCTGTGAGAGACGAAGGAGAAGACCTCCAGGAGGGTGACAGAGAGCCTATCTCAATTGAGGCTGCAGAAGAGCCTAGTCAGAGGAGGGCTTTCCCAGAAGCAGACGATTTTGAGAGACAAACAGAGCAATTGCTAGACCCTGAGGGGAAAAGAGTTGAGGCGGATCAAAGCCACTGTGATCTGACTCCTTCTGAACCGGTTGCTGGTCCGTCAAGAGAAAGCACTGCAGAGCAAGGAGAAGTTACAAGTTCGACTCTGAAAAGAACATTGACCAATGGTCCACTGAAAGGATATAAGTGGCCGGAGAAACAAGGAAAGGAAAAGGAAGTGGTTGTTGAAACCACAATTTCAGAAGAAGTAGATACAACAAAGAGAGAAGATCTAAGGGAAGGAGAATTGAATTGTGATCGAAAGTTGAAAAGAAAGAGAATAGAAAGTCGAAGATACGCCGGTCCTGAATGGGCGTATGCAACTACTCGTGAATGGCAGCAAGAATTTTTGTCTTTTTGTTTTGATAGAGACATTCCCGGTCAGTATTTTGGCACTTTTCAGAAGCTGATGAACTGAACTGTTGAAATGATCTGAGAGAAAAGTTTGAGGAAGAGACTGTTGAAGGTAACCGGAAAAGACAGTGATAGCTTTTTGAAACCTGATTTTGACAAGCTGCTTAACTATTTTTGATAAGGGATCCTGGAAGTGAAACTGAGAACTGTAAATAACTGGTAAAAGAAGATTTTGTTTTTGATTTTGCTGCAGTTTTTCTAAATTTTCTTCTGCTTTCTGAATCTTTCAAGATCATGAGTAACATTAGCCAGCAGGTTAGAAACAATAGGTGCTGTAAATATATGAGTATTGGTTTGGCGATTGTATGTGGGATATTGGTTGTGGTATTGGTTGTGAGTGTGTCTGTTCTTGATAAGGGTGGAGCCCACCATACTTCTGCTTTTAAGACAACTACTGTACTAACAGCAATAGGGAGTTTAGGTTAGATGACAAGTATTTGCTTGAGGGTACTAATGCACATGGAGAACTTTCTTCTACTGTATTCTATCGCTTGCTGAGTAAGTATGTTGAGACGATGGATGCGAAAAATTGTTATGTGTGTGCGCAGATTCCTTTGTTGTGTAGCCATTTTAGTTATAGCTCCATGCAAGTTATTTTAGCATACTAGGCCTACCCCTGTGTGTTTTAACCTAGATATATTTTACTCAGCTTCATTTTATTATTCTTACAGTAGCCACTTTTGCGGTCTTGTTTTATTTCACTCTATCTAGCTGTTTTAGCCTAGGCCAGCACTACGTTGTCAAACAAGACATTCTTGCTCACTCTGTGCTTTTTTCAAGGTTGTGGTAAGATAGGTTGCCGATGAACCTGGTACAAGTTTTGTCCCTGACATTCATAGAAAAACACACATCCTTACTTAGGGACATTTTCTCAGAACATCAGTTGTTTTATTATAAAAACACTTCCCTGTCCCTTACACGTTAGAGGGAGATTCCAGCCAGAGAACCACAACTGTATGCTGATTGTTTCGCTACAGCTGCTTATGCAGACTTCAGGCCTTTGCTCAGGTACAGGGGATGATGTCTTCCCAGGGGAACCTGAAGGGGAGAATTAGAGCTTAACACGCTGTGCTCTATTATAGCCTAGGTTGGAATTAGTCTATTGACTCTACTGACAATATGGTAGCGTTATTTCTATGCTTTACTCTCCTTGTCACCATTTTAATCTTGTCATGCTGTATCATCCTGATTATTGCAGCCCATGCTTTGCTATCTAAGATGCAGTCGCTTTATTAAAACATTATTGAAACATATACTGCCTCTGTTTGTCATTGTGTATGTGAGACTAATGTAACTGAGAGAAACGGATGAGACCTGAGTGACCACGGTTTCCCTGAGAAATCAATTATGTCATGCGCTCGGCCGCCCAATTATCCCTGTCCTTGGGTCGAGATGAGGCACTGCTAGTTAGCCAGAGCAAAACTCGGATTGGAGCAATAGGTGTCACCTGTAGTGGGTAAGACTCAGTCTCCCATACCGCAGGTGATTCTGCTGCTCAAAATCCAGTAGTCTCGACATGGTGCCGCCAATGTCTGGTCAGGCTCTAATTTTTGGGCCCTCCTGAAGATCCCTGTCTCACTACATGCCGTCAGCGTCTGTTTGGGGGCCGGAGGAGGCGGAAAGATCACCTGTGGGCAGGAGCCCTTTAAATTACTCACAGCGCTCCTGCTTCGCGGGAAGCGCGCCGTCAGCGTCTGTTTGGGGGCCGGAGGAGGCAGAAAGATCACCTGTGGGCAGAAGCCATTTAAATTACTCACAGCGCTCCCGCTTCGCGGGACGCGCGCGGGCGGCGCGCGGGCAAAGCCCGGGCAAAGGGCGGGCACGTCCTTCGCCCATCATCGACCGGAAGAGGCTGGGCTGGGCCCCCCCCCCTAACATCTACTCCTTACGCCTGTGGTAACTTCATCTGGGAGCTGTGTCAGGTACTGTGTGAGTCCATTATTAAATATGGGGAAAAGAAAGATTAATGTTCAAAAGGGGGAAGGCGGGCCCAGCTCCATTCAGTCCTCCATTACTAGTTTTTTATCTTCTGTGATGGGTGCCATCGAATCTGAACTTGAACATGTAGAAGAAAGGATTGGGGCTGTCCAAAGTACTGTACAACACCCACCTTTGGAACCTATCGTCCACATTTCCACCTTTCCAAGAACTGGCCCTTCATCACCAATCTTGCCTTTGAATACCAGACAGTTGGGCGACGATATACTTCCCACTACCGACCGAATCAATTCTTCTCCCCTATTAGTTATTCCTCCTCTTGAAAGCTCTTGTTCTCAGGCCGATTCTCCTCCCTTGAAGAAGAGGAGATCCGGGAAAAAGCCCAAAAATACAAAAAAGGCCTTGGGCTCCAAAAAGAGACTACCTACCCTCCCGGCACAAAGTGACAAAGCCCCAATCTCCCTGGTTTCCTCCCCTGAATGCCCTCTGAGTAAGGATGCTCCTGAAGACCGTTCTAATATTATTGACTTGACACTCAAATCCTTTTGCGCAACTCTAGAGGCAAAAATTACCACTTTGATCACTAGGAAGCTTGATTGCTTTTGTAATGACGTGACCAGGTTTTTATCTAGTTTTTTAAAACCAGGTCCATTAAGTACGGGAATACACCATAGCCCTGAACCAGCCTATCAATCCACTCCTCCCTCTACCTTGGTACCCCAAGGAGTAAGTAATCCTTCGCTTGATCCACAAGCCGTCTCTGGTCAAGGAACTCTCGTTGACAACCCTGCATTAGGGCCGACAAGGGAAGTCTATTCCTCTAGGTTGCAAGACAAAGGTCCAAATAAACTTATTAACCATGCAGACTTTTTACATTTACCACCTGACTGCAATCCGTACGTTTTGGTTCTCTCAAATGTTCCTCCTTTGGAGTGCTCCAAACAAGAAGATACCCACTCCCTAATTAGAAAAGCTGGTCACTGGTTGAACTCCAATTTCAAACCTAATTTTTTTCATAACGATAAGATCCTTATGGCCCGAAGAGGGAGGAGGGTAGGATATTCAAAGGAATTGGAGGAAGGAGACTATGTTGTTTTAAATTTTGCTAATCCTCGTTCAGTAGATTATTTTTTGACCAATTTGGACCATTGTAATATGTCAAATAACAGGATTCAAATACATCCCCTGTGTCATTTTTACGACCCTGTGCTCCTACCAAATCGCATTGTCATTAATTCAAGTATTCACAGACCAGACCCAGAAAGGTTTCATTTACAGGTTAATGTACCCTCTAGCAATCGGTTCTCGACTCTTAGTCAACTTGACGAGAACGATTGACTGGCGGTGATCCACCCCTGTTCTTCTAACATGGAGAGACTGAAGGCTGGGAACGTCTACGTTGAATGTACCTGGGACACAGGAAAGCCTGTAATGGATCTGCAAGTTCCTATAAATACCAAAGTTCTAATGTCATGTCCTGTGTCTAGACCACTAACCCTGCTTAGCTGGAACATAGCAGGGCTGCAATCCAAAATTGACAATTCGGATTGGAAGAGCTTTATCTCCTCTTACGATATAATTTGCCTACAGGAGACCTGGTCCAAAGATCCGTTCCTTCTGAACGGTTTCACCTCTCTGTGTCAGCCGGCATTAACCTCCCAATTGGGGAGAGCTAGCGGCGGCCTTTCAGTTCTTGTTTCTGTACATCTTCCGCTTTTAAATGTGTCCTTAATCTGGTCTTCCCTTTATTTTATGGTTGTTTTAGTCTCTATTAGTGGACAAAAGGATATTCTAATTTTAAATTTTTACAATAACATTCCTCAGGGCCTTCTTAGGGGTCATTTGGAAGAGGCAACGGACCTCATAGATTCTTCACATGTTTTGCAGAATAGTGATCTAATTATCCTATGAGTGGGCAATTTTAATACTCCTCTGTGTAGCAAAGAACACATGGACTTGTGTGCCTTCCCTGCTGAGGGCAGAGAGTCACTAATTCCTTTTAATCATACTATTGAAGGAGATGCCGTAAACCTTTTTACTTGTAAGTTTGATCTGGTTCATGTTACAGAGAAATTGGCTCCCGACGCCTGTAATATACCAACCTTTACAGGGAATTTGAAGGGGAGTATTATCGACTTCATACTTATCCTCCTCTGATTTTTACTTAATTCAAGAATTTAAGATTACGCCTCATTGTGCGAGTGATCATAACCCCCTTAGCATTATTTTGGACCTAAAAATTAACCAGGCATCCAAGAATAAAAGCTCGAGCGCTCCTACTGTTTATAATCCAAATTGTGGTCTACGTTTAAAATGGGACAAAATAGATCCTACAATTTTTAACCAGGAAATTGTAAGAAGTAGGTCTGACTTTATTCATATGTGTTGGTCCCAGCAGTTAGATCCTGACCGTATAGTGCGTGAATTTGAATCTTTAAGCATTGACATTTCACGCGCCTTGGTGGTGGACAGGCCCGCGAAGGGGCCGGTGGCCCACAGATGGTTTAATTCTGTGTGCTCATCCGCCCATAAAAAACTCAAAGACGCTCTTAAAGCAGTTCCTCTCTCCCGTCAACTAGTTAAATTAGCTAGAGACGATTATAAGGCCGCCCTTGATAAACGGAAATCAGAAATTAGGTCTAAGGCCTGGGGCGAACTTTTGGCTGCATCTGAGCAGAAGGATACTTCTAAATTCTGGAAAGTGATAAATCACTCTTACTACTATGATAACAACTCTATGGCCAATGACTGTCTTATCGCTGAGGACGTCTGGGTAACTCATTTTAGGAAAGTCTTCTGTTCAGGAACTTACAAGAATCTGCATGTAACAGTTAACCCTTCTGCACATTTTATTTTAGACTCTTATACTAAGGCCCCAAATATTATTTTTGATCTCCACGAGGTCAAAAATGCTATTGACAGATCAAGGCAGGGAAAGGTTCCTGGCCCCGATGGGGTTCCCGCTGATCTTTTTAAATCAGAAATTGACCTTTGGGGTCCGTTAGTTACAAATGTGTCGAATAGTGTGGTAAATAGTAATGTGCCCTTCTCATGGAAATCGGCTATTATTGTCCCCATCTTCATAAAAGGAAACAGATAAGATCCTTCTTGTTACAGATCAATTTCTCTTATCGATTCGACTGCAAAGATTTTAGGTAGCGTGATCTTGTCCCGTTTAGAATATTGGGTGACCGAGGCCCAGATTTTATCTCCTATTCAATTTGGTTTTAGACCCGGTGTAGGCACAGTTGAGCAAGTCTTAAACCTGCAGCTGATACTCAGTAAATATGTGATAGTCAAAAAAGAGTCTATTCATATGGCTTTTATTGATCTAACCAGTGCCTTTGATATGGTTAACAGGTCAAAGTTATGGCAAATTTTGGAAGTCTTAGGCTGTGATTCATCTCTATTGGAGCTAATTAAATGCCTACACACAGACTTAATGGTTTCTGTTCAGGCCGGCTCACATGGGCAGAGAACCTCCCCCATCCCGTCAACTAGGGGTGTAAGGCAGGGATGTATCTTAGCCCCTTTTCTTTTTCTGATATACAGAAATGGGCTCTATGATTCACTGGTAAAACATGCAAAGGACGTACCAAAGATGGGCCAGAGACTCCTTCCAGTTTTATTTTATGCTGATGATGCAGTTTTAATCGCTCGTACTGCAAATGGTTTACAGGGACTATTGGACGCATTTTATAATTTTATGTTGAACCTTGATTTGAAAGTAAATTACCCCAAGACTTTCGTTATGACTTGTGGCCCATGTAACACAAAGTCTAAACAATTTATTATGGGAGGGCAAATAATTTTGTTATCTAGGCATGTACATGAGTTCTTCTTTGTCCTGGAAGACACACATTAATTTTAAGCTCCAACAGTTGATAAGGAAAAATGAAGCGATCTTTCGCTTTTCAAATAAACTAGGTCACAGACCCCCTGCACAGATGAAAACTCTTTACAATTCTAAGTGCACTGCAGCAGTCCTTTATGGGGCAGGCGTCTGGGGCTATAATAAAATACCCTCTCTCCAGAGTGTTGAAAATAAATTCCTGCGCAGATTACTGTTGGTTCGAAAATGCATTGCAAACATCATCTGCCATGAAGAACTTGGTCAGCGCTTTTTGGAGGATAGGGTCTTTATGGCTCCCCTACTGCTCTGGATTAGATGTTGGTCAAACCCTATGGCAAGATTGGTCCAAGACTGCATTTCTGATTGTCTACAACTGGAAAATTCAAATAGGATTCCCCGGCTTATGTTTCTGCGAAATTCTTTTGAGAACCTAGGGCTCAGGTACATGTTTGATGAACCCCATTTGTTAACTACAAACTCTAGGTCTGTCTTGAAGACTACTTACTCCGAGCATATATCAGAGCTGAGATTTTATAGTTCCCTGAAATTGAAATCTTTTGATTCCTACTCTCGGATTATGACTGTTCCATGCCTTGAACCCTATTTGACTTGGTTTTCAAGTTTTAGAATAATTTCTCTTTTAACACTTTTTAGACTTAATCTAATTTATTTTAAGGTAGCTTTCCCCGAACCATGTTTTTGGAAAAAGGACTTACCACTTTGTCCCTGTGACTCCAAATCAACTCAGAGTACCTCGCACTTTTTTCTTTTTTGGCCTTTATATGCTGCTCCTAGAGGGGCTTTTATTCTACCCACTTTACGTCCTCTTAGACCCATTCACTATAAGGAAGCTCTATTATATCTTTAGAGATTGCCAGATATCCAAATTTGTCACCATGTATTAGACTTTGTTACAGCTTCTTTAAGTATTAGGAAAAGGCCTACTCTATTTTTTTTTTTTTACATGTACGTATAGTTTAGCGTTTTAAGCTAATATTTGTACTTTTCTGATTTTGTGATTTTAATAATGTCTAGTATATTTATTTGTCTATGTCAAGGGGTTTCAGATTGGATGCTCATGCAGTGTTTCTAGTAATGGTTTTCAAGTTTTATTTTGTTTTATATTATTTATAGATCGGTAAATGTGTTTTGGTTTGCACTTTTATGGCAACTGCCGAATAAAGTTATTTGACTGACTGACTGTCTCACTACATACAAAGACCCCTCAGTACTAAACACGGAGAGGTCTGTGGTATTGAGGATTTCCTCCTCAGCTAAGTAGGGAACACCTATCTGACGCTGGAGATTGTTCAAGCTTGAACTCTAAAAGGATAATCCCCATTTGGTGTGCTTATCTGTGAACAAACTTACCATTCATTATGAGGAATCCGCAACAGGTAGCAATTGCAATCAATATGAGACCGCCCCTTACTGCACATTTATTGGCAAATGGCCTAACGGCCCAGGGGGGTCCAGTTACATTTGTTGTTGACGCAGATGCAGCATATAGAACAGAACTATTTTATTCTTGGGTCACTTTTCCAGCAGTTGATGGGAACACAAACACATTTCATCACTATAAACCTGCAAAAGTACCTGGACAATACAGAGCATATGCATATTTAGAAATATCTTTATCATATCAAGAGGATAATAATTGGCTTGATGGCACCCTATCCCACACAATTTTACCAGTAAGGTTAGGTACTCTAAGTAATGATGGTCCTACCTGGCCTTTAAAATATTTCTAGGTTAAAGTGCAGCAGCTGAAGTCCATCGCTAATATACTGAGCTGACGGCAATATACAGACGTTTAGTACAGTTTGTAATGCAAACATTAACTACAAACCCAGAGCGTGCTGCTCCAGCGCAACCACATGCAATAACACTAGGCATTAGTCCTGCAACTGTACATTCGATCATGGGTAAGGTACCCGCCAATCGGGAAGAAATTCCATTTTGTTTAGGTGAAAAAATAAGTGCACTGGAAGCAGTTTTTCCCCATACGGGGCCTCAGGATGAACATAGAATATTAACAATGTGCTTGCCATTTGGGATGGTTCCCACAGCAGATAACTGCAATACATGGGGCATGGTATTTGCCGCGCTCTATACTACTGCACACGGTACACCAGCACTTGCCAACAAACTCATAAAAAAGAAAGGGGAGAATCTCCACGCATAGAGACCCCATAGAATAGATATAATCTCAGAAATGGAGATAATATAGAAACGCCTGTCAGATATCAATATACTGATATGCGTCAATCTCGTTCCTTTCAGGACTCATCAGAAAAATGCAGTGAGAGAGGTGGGCGGTCAGAGCAAAGGACAGAGTATGTGAAACCGAGACAGGAATCACAACGCTCAACAGAGGTTTCTGTTAAAAAGGAAAAGAAACTTCCCCAACAAAAAGCCCAATTTAAAAAGAAAAAGGTGGCAGCAGTTGCAATTTGACATGCCACTCATGAAGAGTGTCCTCTTGAAGAACAGAACATGGGCACTAGCGCTGCTAAACAGCGCGGCAGAGGTCACAATAGTTCGCTGGAATCTTCTAGAGCATCTGGAGGTGAAAGCAACTGATGACTTTCTACAAGTAGAATCTTTGGACAAGCGTGTCTCCACGCCTGATAGGGTGTTCAAATTAATGCTACAGTTAGAAGGAGACATTGAACACACAGTAGACGCAATCTTTTGGGATTGCGTAGTAAACATATACTATGGCGGTCATTCTGACCGTGGCGGTCGGCGGTCGCCGCCCGCCAAGCGGTTCCCGCCGAAAGACCGCTCCGAGGTCAAAAGACCGCGGCGGCCATTCCGGCTTTCCCGCTGGGCCGGCGGGCGACCGCCAGAAGACCGCCGGCCGGCCCAGCGGGAAAGCCCCTTCAACAACGAAGCCGGCTCGGAATGGAGCCGGCGGAGTTGCAGGGGTGCGACGGGTGCAGTGACACCCGTCGCGATTTTCACTGTCTGCAAAGCAGACAGTGAAAATCTTTGTGGGGCCCTGTTAGGGGGCCCCTGCACTGCCCATGCCAGTGGCATGGGCAGTGCAGGGGCCCCCAGGGGCCCCACGGCACCCGTTCCCGCCATCCTGGTTCTGGCGGTGGACACCGCCAGAAACAGGCTGGCGGGAAGGCGGTCGGAATCCCCATGGCGGTGCTGCAAGCAGCGCCGCCATGGTGGATTCCCTGGGCCAGCGGGAAACCGGCGGGAAACCGCCGGCTACCCTTTTCTGACCGCGGCTTTACCGCTGCGGTCAGAATCGCCCAGGAAGCACCGCCAGCCTGTTGGCGGTGCTTCCGCCGTCCTCCGCCATGTCGGTCATGGACCGCCAGGGTCAGAATGACCCCCTATGTCTTGTTGGCCGAACAAGATTGGCCACCTGAATTTGTCTGTACCTGCCCATATGGGGAAGATGTTATCAAAACTTCCTTCTCGCTTCTTGTTCCCGAGGAGCTCGGAGAATCCTGGGCCATTGATTGGGCATTGGCGCACCCGCGTTATATCGCAATGACGTACGTTGGGACAAAGAATCCCCCTACCACGTACTACCTATTAAAAATCAACCAAACCTCAACCCCAATATCCAATAAAACATTATGCTAAAGCACGTGTGAGGGAAATCCTCACACAACTAGAGTACCAGGCCGTAATTGAACCCTGTGTCTCCCCAATAAATAATCCTTTATTCCCAGTAGCTAAACCGGACCATTCCTACAGAATAGTCTTATACTACAGACACATAAATAGTCATACACGCACATATGCTATACAAAACTCACATAGCACAGCACTAATGAACAACATAGTGCTAAAAAATACAGGACAACACTGGACATTTCCAATGGTTTCTTCTACCAGAATATAGTGCCTGAGAGTAGAGGCTTAACGAGTTTCAGCAAACTAGGCTCCCAGAAAAAAAACTGTTGTTTACCCCGGGGTACAAGAACAGTCCATGACTGTTCGCAGCTCGTGTGACTGCAATTTTGCACGACATTGACCCTGACTCATTGTCCTATGTAGACAAGATCTACCTCATGGACGATGAATAGCTGAAACATTTAAGATGGGTAGACCACATTGTTGTGGGATTTGCTGAATTTGGCTACAAATTCAACTTCAAAAAAACAAAAACAGCCTTCTTCAGCGTCCTGTTTCTGGGATATGAGCTATTGAGTGAAGGAAAGAACCTAGCGCCACAATTCTTAGAAAAATGTGCACAATTACAACCTCCAAACACGATTTAAAAACTCTACTCTCTATTGTGTTTCCTAAATTTTGGCAGAACTTACATTCCTGATTATGCAACACGCATAAAACCTTAATATGACTTAATACATCCTGACTTTTCAAGTACATTTTAGACAGTCAAACCCAAACACATTCTCAGAGACCTACAGACAGACATGCTTGCAGCACAACATCTACACACAAGGGACAATAAAACACACTTAGGGGGTCATTCTGACCTCGGCGGTAAAAGGCGCTTACCGCCGGTCAGAAGACCACCATAACACCGCTGCGGTTGCGGTAAACCGCCACGGTCATTCAGACCCGCAACTGGCAAACCGCCAAAAACCCGACAACAACAAAAGTCCGCCACACAAACGGCCAGCAAAAAACTGGCGATGACCAAACCTCCACCGTCACGCCAACAGAAATACGCCCATGCCATTCCGTCCCACAAATCCCCGCAGCGGTCTTTCAACCGCGGTATTCCATTGGCGGTACACACCGCCGCGCTCAAAATACACACACCTTTACAAAACACAGCCACATTGGACAAATCAAAATACACACACCTGAGACACATACACACAACACTCCCACACACCCAATACAATATAAAACACCCACCCACATCACGCACAAACCCTTACAACCACAATTGCGACTGAAGGCCAGAGAGAGACAGCACAGAATAGAGTACACCATCACACAGAGGCAAATCCCAACATCACCCACACAATATCCACGCACAAAACACCACACACCACCACACTCACCACACTCTACAACACATACACCACCCCACACCTCATCCACACCACCCCAGACACCCCAAAGACACCCCAGGTTTTCTGACGCAGAACTCAGGGTCATGGTGGAGGAAATAGTTCGGGTAGAGCCCCAGCTCTTCGGGACACAGGTGCAGCACACCACCATTGCCAGGAAGATGGAGCTATGGCAAAGAATAGTGGACAGGGTCAACGCTGTGGGACAGCATCCACGAAATCGGGACGATATCAGGAAGCGGTGGAACGACCTATGGGGGAAGGTGCGTTCCATGGTATCAAGGCACAACATCGCGGTGCAGAAGACTGGCGGCGGACCCCCACCTACTCCCCCAGAATTTACAGTATGGGAGGAGCAAGTCTTGCACATCCTGCATCCTGAGGGCCTCGCAGGAGTAGCTGGAGGAATGGACTCTGGTAAGTCAAATCTTCACTACTTCATTCCCCCACCCCACCTGCATGCCAAATCATACCCCCACCCTCACCCCCACCCCCATCACACCAACTCCTTGCAAATGGCTCACCATCACAACCCACGCATCGTAACACCTAGCCCTGCATGCGTCCACAAAGCATGGACACCCATCACCAAAGCATGCCCACTGCACATACCCATCTCCCCCACAAGCCACCGTCACAACAGCCCCCACAAGGGAATGCCAGCACTGGGGTACACGGCCACCCACCCATTGCACACTATGGCACACACAGAAGCAATAACCATACTCTTATACCCCTGCAGGACCCGAACGCCACCACACCGCCCAGGAGGGTCCAGAAATGTCCATCCCACCCCCAGAAGAGGCCCCCAGTGATGACAGCAGCTCTGTCTCCCTGGACCCAGATGACCAGCCCGGCCCATCGGGGACCTCGGGACAGTCGGTTTCCCTCACACAGCCACAGGCCACAGCAGACCTACCCCCCTCTGGGAACACCAGCACAGCTCCCACCCAGCGGGCCCATGCCTCTGTCTCCAGGACACGTCAATCAGCGGTGTGTCCACCACTACAGGGCACCCAGGTTGACCCACCACCCCAACAACAGCAGGGACCTGGGGGCAGTGGTAGTGGGCACACGGCCCAGGGGACAGAGGCCCAGGGAAAGAGGGGAACTGGGAGGGCTGCTGTGCGACAGGGGGGGACAGGCCCAAGGAACCCACTCTCCACGAGGCCCTCTCCTCCTGTCACTAGCATGGGCCAAGAACAGGCTACCACCTCCGCCGGCGCTAGTGGACAGGAGGCCCCCACACAACAACAGGCCACCAGAACCCCACCCCCTGCAGAAGAAGAACCACCCCGCAAGCGGGGCCTGAGATCTCGGAAGAAGACAGAGTAGGATGCCAAGACCCCCGCCAGCAAAGGATACCCCCTGATGTCATCCCACTGTCCCACATTGTCACCCTGTCCAACCTTAAACTGCCCCTGCTCCATCCTTCCACAGGCATATAGACAATGCACCTGTGAGACTGAAAATCTGGACTCTGCCATGGACATTACTCCACCATCACCCATCACCGATTTTCAAGCATGTCCCTAAATTTAGCACTTAAATAAAATCACTTATTGCAAGAAAATTATCTGGAGTCTGCTTGTATTTTGAACAAATGTATTAGACATAACGGTGCCAAAATGTTCAGTTACATTGTGATGACAACATACCACTGTCACACAGCTGTAGTCCATGGGCAAACAAAGCAGAGGTCACGCAGTGGGGCCCACATCTTTGAAAACGGAAGGGAAAGTCACAACTCAGTTAACATAAACTGGGGGGAAACTCAGACAGTAGAGAGGCAGGAAACTGTAAGTACATGTAAAATGGCGGGTTGGATTCGTACCTGTGTGTTATTGAAAATACTGTTGTATCACTGTGTCCCTGTTGTCTGTGTCGTCCCCGTTGTCTTCCTCCTCTTCACTCTCAACAGGCTCCCCAGCTGCCACAACACCACCCTCTGGACCATCCTCCTGCAGGAAAGGCACCTGGCGTCGCAAAGCCAGGTTGTGAAGCATACAGCAGGCCACGATGATCTGGCACACCTTCTTCGGTGAGTACATTAGGGATCCACCTGTCATATGCATGCACCTAAACCTGGCCTTCAGGAGGCCGAAGGTCCGCTCGATCACCCTCCTAGTCCGCCCATGGGCCTCATTGTACCGTTCCTCTGCCCTGGTCCGGGGATTCCTCACTGGGGTCAGTAGCCACGACAGGTTGGGGTAACCAGAGTCACCAATTAGCCACACACGGTGTCTCTGTAGCTGTTCCATCACATAAGGGATGCTGCTATTTCGCATGATGTACGCGTCATGCACTGACCCAGGGAACTTGGCATTTACATGGGAGATGTACTGGTCAGCCAAACAGACCACCTGACATTCATCGAATGATAACTTCTTCTGTTCCTGTACACCTGTTCACTTTCACTGGGGGGAACCAAAGCCACATGGGTCCCATCAATGGCACCAATGATGTTGGGAATATGTCCAAGGGCATAGAAATCACCCTTCACTGTAGCCAAATCGCCCACCTCAGGGAAAATGTAGCTCCGCATGTATTTCATCAGGGCAGACAACACTCTGGACAAAACCTTAGAAAACATAGGCTGAGACATCCCTGATGAAATGGCCACTGTTGTTTGGAATGATCCACTTGCCAAAAAATGGAGTACTGACAGAACCTGCACCAGAGGGGGAATCCCTGTGGGTTAGCGAATGGGTGACATCAGGTCTGGCTCCAGCTGGGCACACAGTTCCTGTATAGTGGCTCGGTCAAGTCTGTATGTCAGTATGACATGTCTTTCTTCCATTGTCGACAGGTCCACCAGCGGTCTGTACACGGGAACATTCCTACATCTCCTCGCAAGTCCCAGCAGACGGTGCCTAGGAAGGACAACATGGAGCACAGAGTCAAGCAAACCACAGGTACGTTCCCACAGCTTGCACAGTACACGATTCGCTATGCATTGAATGGCTTGTATGAGTGGCAATGCAAGGCCTAGGCCTGTGTGACGCAGTAGAAATTAAGCCATGTGGGCCCTTGAAATGGCGGCTGCCTGACCTGTGAAGTGTGAAAATGGGATGTGAGATCAATGCGCTGGCGTGGCACACCGTGGCGGTAGGCGGTCGAAGACCGCGGTGCAAAGCCGCATTGGTTAACATAGAACCCTGTGGGTTTCAGGAGCCAATGACGAAGTGCGCCAGCGGTCGCGGTACGCACCGCCGCGGGTGTGACCACCATTTTCTATCAGCTTAATCACTCGAGAACTGATCATCCACAGGAGAGGACCTATACTGCAAGTGCTGCTGTGACCTCGGTCTGGAAGAGACAATGGCTGCTGCGACTGGGGAAAGGGCCCCTGCCTTCTCTTCTGAAGAATTGGAGAAACTCGTGGATGGGGTCCTCCCCCAGTATGCACTACTCTACGATCCTCCAGACCAACAGGTTAGTACACTGGGACCATGCTTTGTGGGCAATGCCTGGGTTGAGTGGGGTGAATGAACGATGGTGCGGAGGGGAGCGTGTGAGGCATGCATCAAACGACAGATGAGAGCATGTGCCACATGGCAAGGGTGGGGATGTGGGGGGACACTCACATCGAGCATGCAGAAAATGATGATATTTTATTTTCTCTCCCTGTACGTGTCACATAGGTCAGCGCCCATGAGAAAGTCGACATTTGGCGTGCCATCGCCAAGGACGTCCGGACCCTGGGGGTCCACAACAGACAGAGCACCCACTGCCGCAAGAGGTGGGAGGACATCCGCCGCGGGAACAGAAAGACTGCGGAGGCTCTGCTGGGGATGGCCTCCCAACGTAGGAGGGGTGCCACTCGTCAATTGACCCCCCTGATGTCTCGGATCCTGGCGGTGGCCTACCCAGATTTGGATGGGCGCGTGAGGACATCACAGCAGACACAAGGGGGTGAGTACAAGCATATTCTGCTATCTTAGCGCGCAGTGGAGGTGTCTGGGTGGGGGAGGAGGGATGTGGGTATCCCTAGGCCAGGGTGATTTCTGTAGGCTAGTCCCCTCCGTAAGGCATGGCCCTGTGCCCCCCTCTCCACCTCTGTAGGGTGCCAAGTACAGCTATCCATGGCCTTGTGTCACCTATGTGTGCAGATGTCGTCCATTGGCTTGTAGGCCAAGTCTCACTGATTGAGTAGTGTACCCCAAGTGCGCGGCGTAGTGCAGGGGGCTTCTGTGTCTGTCCTCTCCGCCAACTGTGTTGCCAATGCATGCACTCAACATGTCTTTATTTCTCCCCCACCCCCTTTTTATGTCTGCTCTTCCTGTTCATGTGTGCATTAGCATCATCTGGCGGAGGAGAAGTGGCATTGGAGCACGAGGGAGCTGCATCTCACATGGCCCGGGAGGGCCATGCAACGGACTCTGATTTCACCAGTGAGACGGAGGGCGAGGGGGGCTCCACAACGGGGACACGAGGAGACATCAGCGACACCGACACGTCCTCGGAAGGGAGCTCCCTTGTGGTGGCGGCAACATCCGTGCCCACCGCAACAACAGGTACAGCCGCCACCCAACGCATCAGCTCCGCCCTCCAAGCAGCCCCTCAGCGTTCGCCCTGTGCCCGCTCGCACACCAAGGCGGGCATCTCCTTCGCCCCAGGCACCTCAGGCCCTGCCCCAGTTACCCCTGCTGCCCTCAGTGAGGAGGTCATTGACCTCCTCCGGACGCTCATTGTTGGGCAGTCTACCCTTTTGAATGCCATCCAGGGGGTGGAAAGGGAGGTGCATCGGAGCAATGCATACCTGGAGGGCATTCATTCGGGTCAGGCTGCCCATCAGCGATCGTTCAACGCTCTGGCCTCAGCACTGACGGCAGCCATTGTCCCTGCCTCCTGCCTCCCTCCTCCAACTCCCTCCACCCAGTCCCACTCCCCTGTTCCTCTGCCTATCCCAGACACACCTACAGACCAGCCTGCACACACCTCAACACCCAAGGTCAGCTCATCCAAACATAAGCACCACACATCCCACAAGCATTCACACAAGCAACATGCACAAGCAGACATGCCAACAGCCACTGCCTCCTCTGTGTCCCCCTCCTCCTCGCTCCCTCCCTGTGACGTCTCCACTCACACTTGCATGCACCACTTCATCAGCCACTACGTCCATCACCAGCACACCCACCAGAACAGTCCGCACACATGCAGTCACCACCCCCACTGCCATTTACACGTTCCCTTTGTCCTCTCCCAGTGTGTCTGTCACCCCCTCTTCCAAACCACACAAACGCAGGCAGCCACCCACCCAACAGCCATCCACCTCACGACAGCCTCCGTCACAAGCACCTGCACCCAAAGACAGCACACTTGACTCTCCTACAACCACATCCTCTTCCTCCACTCCCATACCCACTGCACCTACCCTTCCCATTGCTCCTAAAAGGTTTTTCCTCTCCAAAATTAACCTCTTTCCATCACCTGACCCACCCCCTCCATCTCGTAAAAGTCCAATCAGCACCTCAGCCACCACAACCCCTGGACCTACAAGGACCATAATCCAGGGATATTGGAGTCCACCACCTTCGAGGGCAGCTACATCGGCCAGCAGCAAAGGGACAGCCAGCCCACCCCCTGGGAAAAAATCCCAAAAAGGCAAGGGCCAGCGCAAGAGGACAGAGACGGCAGCCTCCACAGGCACCACCCTGGCACCGTCAGGAAGTGGGGTGCCACCTGGCACATCTCCAAAGGGAGGCAAGGGCCACAGAGGATCAGGCAAGGATGTCAAGGGCAGCACGGCCGACAAGTCTGGCAGCAGGCAAGCTGCCCAGGAGGGCCCCACCAGCCCCATTCCGGGGGTGAAGGAGTACACCCACGGGCACGGGACACCAGCACAGGAGGGCCCCGCAAGCGAGAAGTCGGATGGCGAGTGAACACCATATATTGGCCGGATCTGGTGCCCTGGAGACACATGTGAAGAACCGCTGAACAGGGCCCTTCAAGACAGGCACCGCTGAACAGGGCACCACCGTCTCAAGAACTGCTGAACAGGGCCCTTCAAGACAGGCACAGCTGAACAGGGCACCGCCGTCTCAAGAACCGCTGAACAGGTCCCTTCAAGACAGGCACCGCTGAACAGGACACCGCCGTCTCAAGAACTGCTGAACAGGGCCCTTCAAGACAAGCACCGCTGAACAGGGCACCACCGTCTCAAGAACCGCTGATCAGGGCCCTTCAAGACAAGCACCGCTGAACAGGGCCCTTCAAGACAAGCACCGCTGAACAGGGCACCGCCGTCTCAAGAACCGCTGAACAGGGCCCTTCAAGACAAGCACCGCTGAACAGGGCCCTTCAAGACAAGCACCGCTGAACACGGCACCGCCGTCTCAAGAACCGCTGAACAGGGCCCTTCAAGACAAGCACCGCTGAACAGGGCACCGCCGTCTCAAGAACCGCTGAACAGGGCCCTTCAAGGCAAGCACCGCTGAACAGGGCCCTTCAAGACAAGCACTGCTGAACAGGGCACCGCCGTCTCAAGAACCACTGAACATGGCCCTTCAAGACAAGCACCGCTGAACAGGGCCCTTCAAGACAAGCACCGCTGAACAGGGCACCGCCGTCTCAAGAACCGCTGAACAGGGCCCTTCAAGACAGGCACCGTTGAACAGGGCACCGCCTTCTCAAGAACCGCTGAACAGGGCCCTTCAAGACAGGCACCGCTGAACAGGGCACCGCCGTCTCAAGAACCGCTGAACAGGGCCCTTCAAGACAGGCACCGCTGAACAGGGCACCGCCGTCTAAAGAACCGCTGAACAGGGCCCTTCAAGACAAGCACCGCTGAACAGGGCACCGCCGTCTCAAGAACCGCTGAACAGGGCCCTTCAAGGCAAGCACCGCTGAACAGGGCCCTTCAAGACAAGCACTGCTGAACAGGGCACCGCCGTCTCAAGAACCGCTGAACAGGGCCCTTCAAGACAAGCACCGCTGAACAGGGCCCTTCAAGACAAGCACCGCTGAACAGGGCACCGCCGTCTCAAGAACCGCTGAACAGGGCCCTTCAAGACAGGCACCGCTGAACAGGGCACCGCCGTCTCAAGAACCGCTGAACAGGGCCCTTCAAGACAGGCACCGCTGAACAGGGCCCCGCCGTCTCAAGAACCGCTGAACAGGGCCCTTCAAGACAGGCACAAACAGTTTGGAGCACACCTGCCTGACATCCCAGCAAGTAATCAGCCCCATTGCATCATGATAAATGTAGTTTTTTCAAAGAACGAACTCCGATAATTTTAAATATTTCACCTCTAAATAGGTACAGCCTTTACTGTGCATCTCTGGACACATATGCGTTTCTGGGTTAATCCCTTCTTCAGCAGAGAACATTTGCGGGGTGCTGGAAATGCTGCCATTAATCATCTGGTTTCAATACCTCTTCACTGGCATGCCGGTGCCTACTCCAGAGCTCGTCAGCCCAGTGGCTCAAGGGAGCCTTTTTAAAGTCACAAACAGTTTGGAGCACACCTGCCTGACATCCCAGCAAGTAATCAGCCCCATTGCATCATGATAAATGTAGTTTTTTCAAAGAACGAACTCCGATAATTTTAAATATTTCACCTCTAAATAGGTACAGCCTTTACTGTGCATCTCTGGACACATATGCGTTTCTGGGTTAATCCCTTCTTCAGCAGAGAACATTTGCGGGGTGCTGGAAATGCTGCCATTAATCATCTGGTTTCAATACCTCTTCACTGGCATGCCGGTGCCTACTCCAGAGCTCGTCAGCCCAGTGGCTCAAGGGAGCCTTTTTAAAGTCACAAACAGTTTGGAGCACACCTGCCTGACATCCCAGCAAGTAATCAGCCCCATTGCATCATGATAAATGTAGTTTTTTCAAAGAACGAACTCCGATAATTTTAAATATTTCACCTCTAAATAGGTACAGCCTTTACTGTGCATCTCTGGACACATATGCGTTTCTGGGTTAATCCCTTCTTCAGCAGAGAACATTTGCGGGGTGCTGGAAATGCTGCCATTAATCCTTCAAGACAGGCACCGCTGAACAGGGCACCGCCGTCTCAAGAACCGCTGAACAGGGCCCTTCAAGACAAGCACCGCTGAACAGGGCACCGCCGTCTCAAGAACCGCTGAACAGGGCCCTTCAAGACAAGCACCGCTGAACAGGGCACCGCCGTCTCAAGAACCGCTGAACAGGGCCCTTCAAGACAAGCACCGCTGAACAGGGCCCTTCAAGACAAGCACCGCTCCGCTGGGCCCTTCCTCTCAAGCACCGCTCCGCTGGGCCCTACCTCTCATGCACCGCTCCGCTGGGCCCTTCAACTCAAGCACTGCTCCGCTGGGCCCTTCAACTCAAGCACCGCTCCGCTGGGCCCTTCTTCTCAAGCACCGCTCAGCTGGGCCCTACCTCTCATGCACCGCTCCGCTGGGCCCTTCAACTCAAGCACCGCTCTGCTGGTCCCTTCAACTCAAGCACCGCTCCGCTGGGCCCTTCCTCTCAAGCACTGCTCCGCTGGGCCCTTCAACTCAAGCACCGCTCCGCTGGGCCCTTCCTCTCAAGCACCGCTCCGCTGGGCCCTTCAACTCAAGCACCGCTCCGCTGGGCCCTTCCTCTCAAGCACTGCTCCGCTGGGCCCTTCAACTCAAGCACCGCTCCGCTGGACCGCCGTCTCTGCACCGCTCTGCTGGGCCCTTCAACTCAAGCACCGCTCCGCTGGGCACCGCCGTCTCTGCACCGCTCCGCTGGGCCCTTCCTCTCAAGCACCGCTCCGCTGGGCCCTTCAACTCAAGCACCGCTCCGCTGGACCGCCGTCTCTGCACAGCTCCGCTGGGCCCTTCAACTCAAGCACCGCTCCGCTGGGCACCGCCGTCTCTGCACCGCTCCGCTGGGCCCTTCCTCTCAAGCAGCGCTCCGCTAGGCCCTTCAACTCAAGCACCGCTCAGCTGGGCCCTTCCTCTCAAGCACCGCTCCGCTGGGCCCTTCAACTCAAGCACCGCTCCGCTGGGCCCTTCAACTCAAGCACCGCTCCGCTGGGCACCGCCGTCTCTGCACCGCTCCGCTGGGCCCTTCAACTGAAGCACCGCTCCGCTGGGCACCGCCGTCTCTGCACCGCTCCGCTGGGCCCTTCAACTCAAGCACCGCTCCGCTGGGCACCGCCGTCTCTGCACCGCTCTGCTGGGCCCTTCAACTCAAGCACCGCTCTGCTGGGCCCTTCCTCTCAAGCACCGCTCCGCTGGGCCCTTCAACTCAAGCACCGCTCCGCTGGGCCCTTCCTCTCAAGCACCGCTCTGCTGGGCACCGCCGTCTCTGAACCGCTCCGCTGGGCCCTTCCTCTCAAGCACCGCTCCGCTGGGCCCTTCAACTCAAGCACCGCTCCGCTGGGCCCTTCAACTCAAGCACCGCTCCGCTGGGCACCGCCATCTCTGCACCGCTCCGCTGGGCTCTTCAACTCAAGCACCGCTGACACATTGGCAGAAGGGGCAGGCCCGTATCAGTGTCGGACAGGGCTGCACGATACACTCTGGGCACCAAGACTCCTCCAGTACCGCTGGAGTCTGTCATCCACTTGAGAGACTGTGGCTTTGCACTCCCCAGGATGGCACAGTGGGCAAGCCACCCACTGTAGGGACTTGTGAGACTGTGGCTTTGCACTCCCCAGGATGGCACAGTGGTCAAGCCACCCACTGTAGGGACTTGTGAGACTGTGGCTTTGCACTCCCCGGGATGGCACAGTGGGCAAGCCACCCACTGTCTGGACTTGAGAGACTGTGGCTTTGCACTCCCGAGAATTGAACAGTGGCCATGGAGGCCCCTCGTGGATCTGGCGTCGTGAACTCATGTGACTGAGGTGCCCCCCCTTCACTTCCCCCTGAGGTGCCTGTAGTTTTCCTATCTGATGCCCCTGCAGTGTTCTCTCCAATGGATTTGGGTCTCATGTGTGGGCTTTGCCCATGTGTTGAGGACCATTGGCCCACGTACAATGACAGAAAGCCAATTTTGACGGGACAATTTACATATGTGTATATAGTTATGGGATGTTTGACTTACTTATTTACTTAGCCTTACAATATATTTGAATTCCAATAACATATTATTTTGTCTTTGCATTCTTCCGGGGGGTTTGGGGGGTGTCACTCTGAGTTGTTGCTCTGCATTGGTGTGTAGGTAGTTGGGTGGGGGGTGTGTGTCGCGTATGTGTGTGCCCGTATTCTTTTCTCCTCCCCCCTCCCCTGTGTCGTAGGTGCCGTACTCACTGCACCGGTTGACTATAGAAGGCTATGAATATTGGATGAAGTCGACAGACTTAAATAGTGTCTGGTGAACTAAACATTGGTAAATACGGGGAAAGGAAGCTTTGTTGAGAGCATGCCTGATACCTGTTAAAATTATATTTTTTAATGAAACTGTACAACAAACAAGTTGTTTACGCTTAGCAAAGATTAAGGAATTGAACACGCCCAGTATTCCTGCACCTGCAAAATTTTATAAATGTCAAAAATATATAAATGAACTGAAGATCAGTTTGATGAATGAGTCCAGAATGGCACATTTAATGCTTCACTGAAACGTCCTGGTGGGTGGTTATTGTGGCCAATAGATACCAATGGGTGTCATAAATGTTTTATAAACTCCACTGGGGTTTTTAGAACTAGCAGGCCGGACCCTTGCTATATATCATCCGAACATGCGGGTAGAGTAACAACATACAGTGTAGGGAAACTATGCCAGCAATGGTTAAAGACTTCCTCACTAGATGCGGTTAGAGAACACCTCAGTCTCCTGTCTAATAACACTGACTGACAGGACTTCCTATTGGGCCCCAGAAAACAACGCAGAAAGCGCTTCTTATATGAAGTATATAATGAAATTTGGAAGCTTTCCCAACAAGAAGTTGCTGCCCGGTTACAGCAAACTGACCAAGAAAACTTACAGAAAAGCTAGAAAAGTTACCTTTTACTGTGGATGGAATACCATCTGCTGAGTGGTTAATACACAGGGTCATTAATCTGCCTATTTCTACACTTCAATTCACCTCCTGTGTAAAACACATTCCGGTAGGCAGATATGAAAGGCTGGGAGATAGTTACATCCATGAGGTGTGGGAGCTACCCTTCTTGTACAAATGTCTCAGTGGCATGAAAGAAGTCTTTCTTAGCAGTAGTGAATGCAAGACTTCTGTCAGCAATTCGATGGTTTCTAAACAGCTGTCCTTGCATCTGTAACATGCAAACTTGGCTTGTTATCTGAAGGGAGTTCCAGCCCCCTTGATTAGACCTACGTTCCAGGTGCTTTCAAACGGCAGCTATGTTCTCCTCAATGGTGAAGACTGTTGTGGGATGCGAGCCAGAATAGTTTATGTTTTTTCGGTCTCTAAGATTGTTACATGCTGCGGGAACTTACTTTTTCCTCCCACTAGAATAAAAGAGGTAGCTGACATTTGACCTCATATTGCTACTTCTAATGTGAAATTTGACAAGTTGAGCAGACTCAAAGCTTTACTGTTTAAAAAACATGTGGCTCTCACATCTGCACGCAAGACCTACGCACTTCAGGTGGCAAGGTTGTCAGCACAGGTACAGTCCCTTTTAAGTACCAACTTTCCAAGAAAATTTGGTGAACTCATGGGACGAATATTTAATGAGTCCAGTACTACTGGAATCGCACATTTCTTTAAGACTGTTGGTTCTGGTTTCGTTCACACCTTCTCCTCCATATTCGGTTTAATACCATCAGCCATTCACTCAATATTCTCCAGTATTTTCAGGGGATTTCCAATAACTTTGGGTATAATAGTTGGCATTTTGCTGTTGCTATTTTTCATGTGCAGTGGCTGTCCCACCGCAACAAGGAGGAATGAGAGCGCTCACATCAGCCAGCTGTGTTGTGAACGCATGATGCAGTATTTTGGAGCAACTCTCCTGGAGTAATTGGAGTGTGACTGGTCCCTGTCATTCAGACCGGTTTTGCATTGTGTGCAGCCCCTGTTGCGGTGCCTCCTGTGCGCTTTTGAACATGGACTAGAAGTTTGTCTTTCTACGCAGCGCTTGCTTTCATTGGACGCTGATCTGTTGATGTTCTCGCTGAGGGCTCATTACCAGACATGCGCATTGCCCTTTGTGGAGGATGCGGCTCTTAACTCATTATTGGGCACACCATGGAATACCACCTTGGCTGAGTCTCAGGCTATGGAACACAACTGCTCCTTGGTCCTTCTTGGCGATGCCTTTCCAACTTTAAAACGTGCCAAAGGTGAAGATTTCCTGTCCTCCATTGTCCTGGACTTGATTGGACATTGTAAAATAACTCTGACTCTTGAAATTCGGTCCTTTTATGCCACATGTTAACATTTTAAATTGTCCTTTTATATGTGCTCATGTGTCCCTTTAGCTTGTCATTTTTGACACGTTTTACATGTATGTCTTAGGTTGAGTTTTAGTAGCTTTTATATATATACTTAGGCTTTGAACCACCTTCAACTGACAAGGGAAAGGTGTAGTGTAGCCATTTAAGTTATAGCTCCATACACGTTATTTTAGCATACTAGGCCTACTGCTGTGCGCTTTCACCTATATATATATTATTCAGCTTCATTTCATTATTCTTAGAATAGCCACTTTTGCAGTCTTGTTTTATTTCACTCTACCTCACTGTTTTTGCCTAGGCTAGGACTGCATTCTCAAACAAGACATTCTTGCTCACTCTGTGCTTCTTTCAAGGCTGTAGTAAGACAGGTTGCCAATGAACCTGGTGCAAGTTTTGTCTCTTACATTCGTAGAAAAACACACATCCTCATGTAGGGACATTTACTCAGAACATCAGTTGTTTTATTATAAAAACACTTCCCTGTCCCTCACATGTTAGATGGAGATTCCAGCCAGAAAACCACAATTGTATGCTGATTGCTGAACTCTTCGCTACAGCTGCTTATGCAGACTTCCGGCCTTTGCTCGGGTATGGGGGATGATGTCTTCCTAGGGGAACCTGATGTGCAGAAATAGAGTTTAACACGCTGTGTTATAGCCTAGGTAGGAATTTTTCTATTGACTCTAGTGACAATATGGTAGCGTTATTTCTATGCTTTACTCTCCTTGTCACCATTTTAATCTTGTCATGCTGTATCATCCTGATTATTGCAGCCCATGCTTTGCTATCTAAGATGCAGTCGCTTAATTAAAACATTATCAAATACATATACTGCCTGTTTGTCATTGTGTATGTGAGACTAATGTAATTGAGAGAAACAGAAAAGACCTGAGTGACCACAGTTTCCCTGAGAAATCAATTTTGTCATGAGCTCGGCTGCCCAATCATCCCTGCCCTTGGGTCAAGATGAGGCACTGCTAGTTAGCAGGAGCAAAACCCAGATTGGGGCGACAGGTGTCACCTGTAGTGGGTAAGATTCAGTCTCCCATACCGAAGGCGATTCTGCTGCTCGAAATCCAGTACTCTCATTAGAATAATGAGAGCCTATGCAACACCTTCATCAGTTGAAGAAGGAGTGACTTACCATAGTCTTCCTCTAACATATGGAATAAGTGGTAGTCTGCTGCTAACAAGATTTTATAACCAGGAGTATATACAGTATTGTTACTCCAATTATGATATGATGTTTTTGTTTGTTTCTATAATTAGGTATTTGAGTAGGGTAGCTAAGGATAATGACATAGTATTAGTTAGAGGTTTCTTTGAGCCTATATTGACATTCGGCACAGCTTAAGCACACCGCACTGATCTAACATGCTTGCTTAGACCTTTAGAGAAGAGCGTCTTAGATCACCCAGATGGCAGCAGAAAGGCGTTGAAGGAGAAGTTAGAAAAAGGCTTAGAGAAAAGGACTTACAAGAATGATTACGCTCATAGTGCAATTGAAACACAAGGGAAATTAGCTCTAGATGCACAACATGTAGGGAAACTTTGTATATATAGGCCTAAATCACACATTGATACTTTGTTTGGGGAAATGAGTGAATGTGGACATGTCTTTTTGTTTCAGAGTAAATGGACATTTACGTTGAATGGACAGGACCCGGCAATTCCTGGGTTATATTACATCTGTGGTCCTAATGTTTATTACGGTCTTCCAAGAAGATGGTATGGGACATGTTACCTGGGAATAGTTTTCCCAAAGATTTTTCAAATGAATGATTTGAAGAAGGTTCCAAAAGTGACTGAATTATATCATATGAGACAGAGGAGGGAGTCTCCTTCTGGTATAGTGGGAGATATATTTTGAGTAATGATTCCTTCAATAGGAGTTGTTCTGAATTCGATAAAGATTTGAAAGTTGTCTACTATTGTGGATAAGATGCTGGCAAATTTTTCTGGAGCCATACTCCTGATAGATACTGAGTTAGATGCTGAAAGAGCTATGACTCTTTAAAATCGCCTTGCTTTAGAAGGGTGGTGGAGTTTGTAGAATGATTAATTCTAGGCATTGATGCTGGTTCATTCCTAATAATAGTAAAGAAATTAGAGACTTGCTTACTAATCTGACTAATGAAAGAACCAGGTGTTTGAGAAAAGGTTGGCAAAGGTTTTGCTTCAATGGGAAATTGGCTCACCAACATTGGGAAATGGATTCTGATAAAAATTATACAGGGGATATTACTTGTCATGGTTTACCTAATTGGAATATGGGGAATAAGTAAATTGTGTAAAAGGATTAAATTGAAGAAGTCAAAGAATGTTCAGAGGAGGGAAGAAAGAAAAAAGGAAAAATTGTTTAGGGAAAATTCGAGAAGAGAACAAAAGTATGAAGGGATTGAAATGACAGAATTTTAGCTGATTCAAAACTTGTGGGTGATAGTTTAGTGTGATGACACATTTAGTCATCAGAGGAGGGATTGCTAGTGCGGGTATTTTAATAAACATTATTAATGAGAATTCATGTACTATGAGTAATGGATTTGCATAGAAAAAGTAATAACTTAGAAAATTAATGCACACATTTGAAAAAGTGATTATGATGAGTGGCCGCCAATGTTCACAGAATGCACTTATTAATGGTTGACTAATATGAAATGTTGAGTATGTGTTAGATTAATTTAGTAATATGTCATATTAAGAGTCATTCATTATAGCCTTAGAACCTGCCTTAGCGGGCTCTACCGGCTATTAAAGGCCTGCTCCCCGCGTTAAATGCCCGAGCTGAAGGCGAGGGCATTTAACAAGGGAGAGGGACTTTAATAGCCGGTAGAGCCCGCTACGGCTGGTTCTAAGGCTATTAGAACATTCTGCCACACAGGGCAGAATGTTCTATTAAAAAAAAATATGTTCATGGAGCCCGAGGGGATTTAAATCCCCTCGGGCTCCGTGAGGCTTTGTTCACAGCTGTTGCTGAGAACAAAGCGAACATTGGAATGTTGGCGCTGCGGGCATTTACCGGCCAGTAAAAGCCCGCAGCACTCCATTGTTTTCAATGGAGCTCCCAGCATTCCAATGTTCTAATGTGTATTAGCTTTATTAAGTGTAGGCCTTAACTTAGCAGAGGTCTTGGCCTATTTGCCTGCCCTCATGTCAAGCTGTATTTCTTAACGTTTAATAAAATGGCTGTCCTAGAAAGTTAAACTGTGATTTTCTATTGTGTTGTTAAAATGTGCTCGTAGCTAGAAATCTTTCTCATGAGACCTGACTGCTAGAAAATGCTGTTCTTGCTAAATGTAACATGTTGAGTGTAAACTGTGTAAGACTGACTTTCTCAGGAGAAGAACAATGAAGACACTGATTGGTGAGTAAGCTGCAACAATATTGTTACCTGACGAGCCGGATGATGAGAACATCACAGAAGAAGCCAATCAATGACATGTGAATGGAGTGGTGGTAGAATTCATAGATTTGAAGTTTTCGTTTTATTGGACAAAGTATGAACATGCGATCCCTTGACCAATAGGGACTTGGGAATTAGTTTAAGGGAATTTAACTTAACAGGACTGCACGGAGGAAAGACAACCCATTGCCCATTTTCTTGCTGCCTGAAAGGTCAATATTTTCTTGTGCATCTTGACAAGAGACAAGCTAAGCTTAATTGCTGAAAGACTGCGTTTTCTGAACTTTGACGCTGAAATCTGATACCTTGCTGACCAAACGGATGTCCTGCTGACAAAGACTATTTTAGCTTGCCGATCCAATTGAGGAGAGGTATTCTAGTACCTATGTATTTGTCATGCTTATTTTTTTTCTTTCTTGGTACCAACCGCATTGTTTTGATAGAGCCATAGTTAGATGTTTTCCAAATTTGTGTTACAAAATTCAAGCTTTGATTAGATTGCATTTCTGCCTCTGGTTTGGACAGCCAGTGTTTTTTCTGTATGTTATCATTTGATTTTAAGATTAATTTATGTGACCATAGCATTGTGAATATAGGGAAATAAATATTCTAACTTTTCCTAAAGGTGGCGTCATTCATGACTGAAAGGTCATGGTGAGTGACAATTACTGGCTCTATTGACTATTGATGATATTGATTAATTATTGATCATTGATCTGTATGTTCTGGAGTTATGGTGGGAATGTCTTAAATGCGAGTCAAAAGGTTCATCAAACTATTTGTGTCCCCTTGTAAGTTTACTTATTAAGGTCAGACACGCTAACATAGGTGAATCAGCACTTCTTTGCAGTGTTTAAAGTATTTAATGTATAATTTGCAGTGTTTGATATACAAGAAACTAACAAGGGTCCCAACGTACAAATCGTTTTTGCAATTGTAAAGCTTGTGAGTCCAAATAGTGAAGGCTTTGAGACTGCAAAAATGCAACTCGCAATATACTAAAAGTACATTGCGAGTCAGAAATGACTTTCTGAATTGCAATGTGCATTTTGTGACTCTGTTGTTAGCAAGAAGTGGAAGGCATGGAAGTGGCATCCCCTCATCCTTCCAAATCGTAGTGAAATATATCAATTAGTTGCCACGGCATGTACAGTCACAGAGTATTGAATGAATCCAGCACCCAAAAAGGGTTGTATACATTTGCAAAGTGGAAACTGTCTGTAAAGGACATCTTCACTTTGTGAATGTGAACTTTCGTCAATAGAAGGATCAGACAGCGGGTCAGGGCACCACTACAAACATCCCCAGTGCAATCACGAAATGCGTATTTTACTTTTTTTATTTCTGTGCATGCCCCTTGAAAGGGTGAAGCTGTGAAAAAAAGCATGCATTGTAGGAAAGCGAATCCAGAAACCGAGGTCTGCTGTCCATACCAGACCTTGATTCCTTCATTTACAGACATTAAGAGTGAAGTACAAATGGAATCCCTACCTAATTAATATTAATGGGACCGGGATTGAGTGAATCCAACTGTATGCCAGTTTTAGGCTCTGAAGGAGTGGTATATACATTGCAGCTCAAAAATTATCTTTCGTCACATTGCAGATGATGACCAAACCTTTCAACTGCCAAGTGGCCTGATATTAGTAAATGAAACGCTAACTTACTAATTCACATTCAACTTCGACAAAGTGCATTTTATTTGAAGTATGGTTAGTGAACATGCCTTAGGCATGAAACTCATATCAAATAGCTCTGTAACGTGTGTCTAATAAATCAGCAGTCTCGGTTTTATTGCTTTGCGTTTATCTTGATGATGTTAGCAAGATAAATACCGTAGGTTGTTGATTCAATAGATCTCCAACGATCTGAATACATGAGTAAATCGTTGGCGCCATACAGTGCTCGAATTGTATTGCCTCAGGGCACGTTTTTTTCAGAAATGAAGCCACCCACGCTACAAGAACAAAACTGATTACAACGGCTCGTTTCGTATGAAGATTTTAGCATGTAATCCGAGGACGCTGGTTCAATCACTGCCAATCTGATCTGTACAGTAACAGCCAATTAAGAGGTAAAAGATAATATAAACATTTATCACGCTGCTCAATAGCCAAATACTCCTACCAGGTTAATCCTCTTTTAATTCACATTACATTTATCGTTCACCATAAGTTTGAAGTCAGAGGGTAGAGAATTATACACTTTATCTGCTCACTGGCAAACCTTGTCAGCAGGAATTGAGTCTGAAACCCATCATGATTTGCCTTTAATTAATACATGTGACACACAGTGACATTGATTGCAATGTTTTGATAGCTCACCAGTAACCCGCCTTACAATTTTTAGGTAGCAGCCTACCAGAAAGTACAACTGTCCGGTTTTGCTAAAGATATCTTGGGGACCTTAAGAAAGCTGACCTAGGAATGCATTCTGCTCGTTCCTCGCCATTGGCTTTGAGGTTTGTAACTCACATTTTCTTGCTTTCCATTTGCTGGCTTTATTTGTTTTAAGCTGTCCAGCTTCAGTTCATACCTTCCCTTGCCAAACCTTATTTACAGTATGCTTCAGAGTGCTCCCTTTCTGTAAACAGGCCTGCAGGCCTGTAAATCTTCTTCTTATCTTGTCATATTTGCTGTGCATTCAAAGACCTGGGTGAAATGTCATGTGCTGTGTTCCGAGGCCGCTTGTTTAGTTTTCCTTCTCTGACTTGTAAGTGATAGGAGTCATGTGACAATCTTGCTAGATAGTAAGCATACTAACTATAACTCGTCCCCCCACCATGCACAGTTTATTCGTCAAGAATTGAACTGCAATTATTACAGTGACATCATCAATGATGCTATCAGAGATGTCATAAGTGCCATAATTTGTGGGGGAATTAGCAGTGCATGTTGAGGGTTCGAGTTATATTTACCTTAGGACACAAGTTATAGGGCCACATTTACAAGGCCGTAGCGTCACTTTTTGTGATGCTCCGGTGGCGCTGTCAGTGCACCGTATTTACAAGGTGGTATTAAGCCACTTTTTGTGGCTTAACGTCACATTGTAAATATGGACTCTTCACCTGTAGCACTTTGCGTGGAAGGGGCGAGCAATGGGTGTTGCTGTGGGTGTTCCCCAGCAACACCCATTGCATTTTGATGCTGCCCCAGATTTACAAAATCTAACACCACGACAGGGGTGGCTTTAGCATGGTGTAACAAGGAGAAATGCCTTCATTTCTTCTCGTTTTTGCTCCTTCCATGTGTGCTGCATTCTGCTGCACACATAGAAATAGCAAATCGCCATAGAAGATTGTTTTTGTGCAGGAAGTTGTCCCTTCCTGCACAAAAACAATTACTTACTCAACGCAGCCATCCTTGCACTATGGCACAAGCGTGGCTGTGCTTGCTCTCAGCAGCAACTTTAGCGCCAGCCCTGGGGGAAACACATGGGTGTGCCAAATTATTGTAAATACAGTGCATCCCTGCTTCTTAGCAGTGGTACAGCACTGCCAATTTTGGTGCAGCAGCCTCGCTGCACCACTTCTTCAAGATCTGGCCCATAGTTACTTGAGGTAACTCTGACTATAACTGGTGAATTTCTATGGTGTTGTATGTTTAAAATGTGAGCCTAACTATAATGTCCCTGTAACCTTTGTCTTTTAAGTGAATTTCTATGTTTTAAAAAAAATATATATTTCCTAACTCTAATGTCCCTGTAACGTTTGTTTTTTTCAGTGAATTTCTATTGTACTTTAATGTATAGTTTTTGTTCAATATTATACGTTAATCCAACCACTGCTGCGCACAGCCTGACCAGGCCCTGAGGTCAACCCCCTATAAGCACCCAACCCTGCAACATGCACGGTCTTTGCCCATGGGCAGCAGGGGTTGCCCACAAGGACTGGCCTGCAGCCAGTCCCTGCGGCCAAACCCCCTAACCACCCAACTCATGCTGTGCACAGCCTTTTGGCCATGCGTGGTGGAAGCTGACCAGCGCCTCTCTGGGTGTTAGAATAAGTGTGAGAGGGTGTATCTGAGGGTGAGAGTGTTTGTCTGGGTGTGAGATTGAGTAGATCAGTGTTTTAGTGGGAGTGGCAGTGTGTGCGCGGGGCTGTGAGTGGGTGCATGAAGGTGTCAGTGGGTCTGTGAGTTGGTGCATTACTGTCTGAGTGGGTCTGTAAGTGGATGCATGAGGGTCTGATTGGGACTCTGAAAGGGTACACAAGGGTCTGAGTGGATTTGTGAGTGGGTGCATGAGTGGCTGAGTGGGTCAGTGAGTGGGTGCTTAAGTGTCTGAGTGGGTGTGTGAGTGGTAGAAAGAGATTGAAAGAGAGAGAAAGAAAGGGAGAGAGATAGAGACAGAGGAACTCATTATGACATTGGCGGTGAGTCATAAAGTGGCAGTAATACTGCTAACAGGCTAGCAGTAATTACCGTCAAATTATGACCATGGTGGAGATAACTCCAATAGACAGCCAATGTACTGCCCACCATATAATGACCTTGCAAAACACCAGGATTTCTGGGGCAGTACCAACACGATCAAAAGCCTGGCAGAAACAGAACACAGAAGAGCAAAGACTCACCATCGGAGACACAGGGAAGAACAACACCCCCATGGAACCGGACTGCAAGTCTTCCAGATACTCCTCTACATCACACCAACACTGACGAAGACAACGACGGTGAGTACAGCCGCCTAGCACACAAGGGAGGGAGGGAGGAAAACAAGAGTGACACACACACACACAACACACACCTGACATACACACACAACCAGCTACAGGCGAAAAACAATGGCACACCAATCACGGCAGAAATATGCAAGGACAACAAGAATGTAGTAATGAGAATGCATTGATTGTAACCAGCTACCAAATGAACCAATTGTATGAAAATAGAGATGTACAAATGTACACAAAGGGCCAATGCCTAGTCCAAAGTACTAAGGGTCCACATGTCCATAGGGCACAGTCCAAGGCCCAACTCGAATCCTGCCTTCATCTGTATAGAACCATGAAGGGGGATCAGTTTGGAAGTGGGCAGGCACTTCAGCAAGATGGGGCTGAGGGGACACCTCAGTCGAATACGGTAACAAGCCCACTAGTTCTGGAGGGGGCTCCATGCCCATTTCTCTCTCCTGGGGGAGTGCAAGGCCACAGTTTCTCAGGTGGGTAACTTGCCCATAAGTTCTGGAGGGGGCTCCATGCCCATTTCTCTGTGCTGGGGAGTGCAGGGCACAGCCTTTGGAGTGGGTGACTTTCTCACTGGTTATAAAGGGTGCTCCAAGCCCATTTATCTGTGCTGGGGACTGCAAGGTCACAGCCTCTCAGGTGGGGAACATGCCCACTACTTCTGGAGGGAGCCCCTTGTACAGCAGTCCCTGGAGGGTAGAACACATGGCTTGTGTCATCTGGAAGTGAGGGCTGCACTGTGTCATCTGGAGGAGAGGACTGCACTGTGTGAGCAGGTGGAGATGCCTCCTGGGCAGCTTCTCCTGGAGGTGAGGGCTGCACTGTCTTAGCAAGTGAAGGTGCCTCCTGGGCAGCCTCTTCAGGAGGAGTAGGCTGCACTTTCTCAGCTGGCGGTGAAGGCCCGTGACCAGTGGTGGTGTCACCCTGACAGCCTCTGTTGGAGGTGAGGGCTGCACAGTGTTAGCAGGTGGAGGTGGCTACTGGGCAACCTCTGCCGGAGGTGAGGGCTGCACTGTCTCAGAAGGTGAAGGTGCCTCCTGGACAGCCTCTGCAGGATGAGTAGGCTGCACTTCCTCAGCTGGCGGTGAGGGCCCCATGACCAGTGGTGGTGGTGTCACCCTGACAGCCTCCGCTGGGGTCGAGGGCTTCTTCCCCTTCATGGCAGGAAGTGTTGGGTCCTTACCCTTCCTGGCAGGGCTTGAGGGCTCTTCCCCTTCATGGCAGAATGTGGGGCTCCTCAACCTTCCTGGCTGGTGGAGTGGAATCCTTCACTTGACTTGCCACCATGACTAGGTGTGCCTCCACTGTCCGTGTGGACAGTTTGGCCAAGATGCTGGGCTGGGTCGTTGGGACCCTGCTCTTACTGGCAGGATGGGGGGAGGGAGAGGGAAGATGTAAAGTTGGGCAAGGAAACGCTTCTTAGAGACGGTGGGGTGGGATGAGGGAGGAGGAATGGAAGTGGAGTATGAGTGAGTGGTTTTTGGAGGTGTATGTCTGCTGGACTTGGGTGCAGGTGCATGGGCAGTGTGCTGATGTGAGGTGGATGGTTGTTGGGTGTGTGAGTGCTTGCGTTTGTGTCCTATAGGAAGGGGGGACAGACTGGGGGGGAGAGGACAAAGGGGACGCATGCATGGATGTTGTGGAGGTGTCTGCTAGTGGGGGTATGTGTGCTGCTTAGTGTGGTGATGCTGGTGGTGGATGATAATGCAGTGCATACAGGTGTGAGTGTGGAGGTGACTGTGAGGGAGGTGGAAGAGGAGGAGAAGGGGAAGACATTGGAGGCAGTGGATGTGGTTGTGTCTGTAACTATCTGGTGTTTGTGTGAGTGCTTGCGGTATGAAGTGTGGTGCATGTGTTTGACTGTGCTACTCTTGTGTGTTGTCTTGTGTGTATGCTCATCTCTATGGGTGCATGGGAGGGGTTGGGGAGACTGGAACTGGGAAGTGGTAGTTGGAGGGGGGACAGTAGGAACAGGGACAATGGCTGTCATCAGAGAGGAGGCCAGAGCCTGAATAGATCTCTGTTGGGCCACCAATCCACCTTCAGGAATGCATTGCATTGCTGCATCTGGGATGCCAGCCCAGAATTGCATTCACAATGGTTGACTGCCTTACAGAGATGGATCTCAGGAGGTCAATAGCCTCCTCACTCAGGGCAGCAGGGCTCACTGGGGCAGGGCAAGAGGTGCCTGGGGCGAAGGAGATGCCCACCCTCCTGGATGAGTGGGCACGGTCAACTCGCTGAGGGGCTACTGGGAGGGCGGTGCTGGTACATGGGTGGAGGCTGGGGT
Organism: Pleurodeles waltl; assembly: GCF_031143425.1. Lineage (NCBI taxonomy): Eukaryota > Metazoa > Chordata > Amphibia > Caudata > Salamandridae > Pleurodeles > Pleurodeles waltl. The sequence continues at coordinate 510,014,409 of NC_090444.1, read as the reverse complement.
GGTCACAGAGGTGTCCGCCACCACTAGGAAGCTTCCATCGGAGGAGGTATCTGAGTCTGTGTTGTCACCTCCTGTCTCCGCCGTGGTGCTCCCCTTGCCCTCCGTCCCACAGGTTCCCTCGGCGTGGGTGGACTCTGCCTCCAGGGTCCTGTGGGATGCGGCTCCCTCTGCTGCCGGTGTCCCTGCTTTTCCACCAGATTATGCTAATGCACACATGGACAGGATGACAGAAGCAAAAAGAATGGGGAGAGAGAGAAAGGAAACACTGGGTCAATTACAGCACCAACACCACAGTTGTCATTCACAGCACCGTCACACATAGGGATCAGGATTGAGCACTATGCACTGCACTGCCAGTGATTTGGCTAGATACCACGGCAAGATGAGGGCCACACACCACCAACTGCACCCCTCCTGTGACCCACAAAGCCCTGGCTGACATGGAATGCTAACAAGCTAGGTTACCTGCATTTGCCATTCACCCATTACCCTTGAGCTGGATCACGCTGCAATGTCTTGCCTGGCATTAAGGGACACCCACTAACTCACACCCACCACTCGGATCCCATGCCACCTGCCAATTATTGTAGTTATGCCCACTGTACTCACCCACCAGAGTCCGCACGTACTTGGAGATGGCACGCCATATACCCTTCTTTTGGTGGGTGCTGTCCTGCAGAGGTAATACAGACAGGAGGACACCATTACACAATCCAGCCTGTCACACATATGGCCCACCAATCCTGTTTCCGTCACCATTGGCACACACATCGGCTGGCACACACCATGTACACCACCACATTACACCCCCCGATGACACAATGCTTGAACACACATCTCCATGCATCCTTCCCACATGCATTGTGGCCAAGGTGTGCTCATGTCAGCTTACCTCACTTCCACCGGTCCCTACACACAGGACAGGTGGTTGCCATTTCATGGTGGTGGACAATGGTCATATCAACCTTAACTGCACCGCAGCCTAAATTAGCACATACCTCGCCATTTGCATTGTCCCATCACATAATCCACTATGTACACTGAGGTTGGGGTTCCATTGTTCAAATTGTGACAGTCTATTCACTCATGTGTCATTTAGATAGGTACCACTGCGGATGAATAGGAGGAGGAGACAAACCCCCGTGTACAGACCCATTGTGGACTTGGCTACACTGGAGGACAGGCACATTATACTCATCTATAGATTGGACAGGGTCACAATCACAGAGCTGTGTCCCCAGCTGGAGCCTGACCTGATATCTGCTATCTGTCGTCCAACTGCGATCCCTCCTCCTGTGCAAGTGCTATCAGTGCTCCATTTTCTGGCAACTGGTTCTTTCCAAGTGACAGTGGGCTTGGCAGCAGGAATGTCACAGCCAATGTTCTTAATCATGCTGGCAAGAGTTTTGTCTGCCCCAGGTGAAACACATGTGCAGCTACATAGTTTTCCCCCAGGTGGAAGATCTGGCCACTGTGAAGGCGGGATTCTATGCAATGGGACACATAACCAATATTGTTGGAGCCATTGATAGGACACATAGGGGGTGATTCTGACCGCGGCGGACGGCGGTCGCCGCCCGCCACGCGGTTCCCGCCGAAAGACCGCGGCGGTCATTCTGGCTTTCCCACTGGGCTGGCGGGCGACCGCCGAAAGTCCGCCCGCCAGCCCAGCGGGAAACACCCTTCCCACGAGGACGCCGGCTCAGAATTGAGCCGGCGGTGTGGGAAGGTGCGACGGGTGCAGTTGCACCCGTCGCGAATTTCAGTGTCTGCTAGGCAGACACTGAAATTCTTTTTGGGGCCCTCTTTTTGGGGCCCCTGCAGTGCTCCGCCGCCATGGAGGATTCTCAAGGGCAGCGGAAAGTCGGCGGAACACCGCTGACTTTCCGTTTCTGGCCGCGGCTGAACCGCCGCGGTCAGAATGCCCAGCGGTGCACCGCCAGCCTGTTGGCGGTGCTACCGCCGACCTCCGCCATGGCGGTAATTACCGCCAGGGTCAGAATGACCCCCATATTGCGTTAGTTCCCCCACGCCAGAATGAACAGGTTTTCAGGAATCGGAAGAGTTTCTACTCACTGAATGTGCAAATGGTGTGCGGCAATGTTTAGTATCCTGGGTCGGTGCATGATGCCTTTGTTCTGAGGAAAAGCAGCATCCCAAATGCGATGGCCCAACTACAGAGGCACAGGGTGTGGCTAATAGGTGAGCCATCGGTGTCATCCCCATATCATTGTGTGAAGCTAAATGTTGTCTCTCAATACTTGCAGGTGACTCTGGCTACCCAGATCTATAGTGGCTGCTGACCCCTGTGAGGAATGCCAGGACAGGGGCTGAGGAACGTTATAATGAGGCACATGGGCGAACCAGAAGGATCATCGAGAGGACCTTCGGGGTCCTGAAGGCCAGGTTCAGGTGCCTCCATCTGACGGGTGGATCCCTGTACTACACACCCGGGAAGGTCTGCCAGATAGTAGTGGCATGCTGCATGTTACACAACCTGGCCCTCAGATGGCATCTACCTTTTCTGCAGGAGGAGGAGACTGGAGATGCCCCTGTGGCAGCAGTGGACCCTGAGGACAGTGAGGATGAGGAGGCAGAGGATGAGGATGAGGACAACCGAACATCAGTTATGCATCAATACTTCCAATGGCACACAGGTGAGACAGTGCAACTGACCATTCCTCTGACTATTGATGTTTTCTGTGTGGCTGTAGCATGATGGCATTAACTTCTATTGCATCTCAACTTACTGTCACATATTGCTTGTCATTTTACAGATGTTGGTGAGAGAACAACTGTGTACTGATGTGATGTGTACAGACAGCTACAGGTCATTATTTCTATGCTCTGACAGTGTTCCGATCATTTGCACTAGATGTGACTGTTTCCATAAAGGCACATTTTCAACACATAAAATACTAGTAGTCAAGTTGTGTTCAAGGGTATTTATTGTAGTGCAATATAATTGAGGGGAAAGTGCAATGGAATGGGGTGATGATAGAGGAAAGTCCAGGGTATTGTTCCAGTGTGCTTGTAGCACAGGTGCAGTGTCCGAGGGGCCATAGGAAGGGGAGCAAAGGCAGCTCAAAGTGGACAAGGTGACAGTGTGGGACACAAGGGGGACAATCAGAAGAGTCTCATTTCCTGGTGGTGGTCTTGGCAAGTGTCTCTAGCTTCAGTCTGGGTCGCAGAGAATGTTTGGGGGTGGTTCACCTTCTGCAGGGGGAGGAGTGCTGGTGGACTATGGGTCCTGTGGCAGGGCCTTCTGCCCACTAGCTGCAGCAGAAGTGGAGGGCTGGTCAATGGACTGGCTAGTGGTAGGGGCTCGCTGCTATGCTGTTGCTTCCCTCATGATGTTGGCCTTGTCTGCCAGCACCCCTGCTATGGAGATCAAGGTGGTGTTGATGGCCTGCAAGTCCTCCCTGATACCCTGATACTGTTCCTCCTGCAGCCGTCTGTTCTGCTGCACATTGTCAAGGATTTGGCCCATCGTGTCCTGGGAATGTTGGTGGGCTCCCAGGTTCTCGGTGAGTGCCTCCTGGAGAGTCAGTTCCCTGGGCCTGTCCTCCCCCTGGCACACAGCGGTCCTCCTAGTGACCCTGTTGGCCTGTGCTCTTTCTTTAATCAATAAAACATGGCATACCACTTATATGTTGATGACATCTAGGTTTATCTGCAATCTTCATTTCCCAAAAACTTTAAATAAGACTTTGAAATTGCAGTCAAAGTCCTTGATTACATCATACCTAGAAGTTGAACCACCATGTCATTCTTAACACACAATACATATTTCATTTATATCCCTCCTACAAAGCCACTGTTCTGGTCCAAACTTGGCTACATTCTAAGTGTCTATCTGAACAGGAGTTTGAACCTGCAAGGACACAGTAATTCTTTGTCTAAAGAAGCACAACATCAGATCAGGCTGTATGAAGGTGTTTAACCTGTCGCTCCTCAGAATACTCAGCTCCAAAAGTTTACACAATAGTTCAACTTCTATTCCATCAATGAAATTAGACTTTGGCGGCAGAAATACATGAACCTCATAATTTTAAATCCAGAAAGCATTGCAGTCAAATGTCTTTATTAATGGTAAGTGGTAGCCCTCCATGCAATCTACTGAAATTTAATGCAGCACATTTGCATGCTGTTAGAAATGGTTGGTAGTCAGTTGGCACTCTTTCCAAGCGGGGACCCTCACTCTAGTCAGGGTAAGGGAGATACACAGCTCAGATAACCTTTGCTCACTTCCTAGGCAGCTTGGTACAAGCATTCAGGCTTATCTCAGAGGCAATGCGTAAAGTATTCGTACAAACACACACAGTAACACAGTAAAAAAAACACAAAAGGACTCCACACCAGTTTAGAAAAATAGCCATTATTTATCTAAATCAAACAGGACCGAAATGACAAAAATCCAACATACATAAGAAAAGATAGGAATTTTTATAGTCTTAACCCATAGAAATCAAGGGATGCGTTGTTTTAGCACAAAGTACCTGATATGCATAAAAAACCACACAGACAAGCATACGTCCGAAAAACAAGCAATGCGTCGATTCATTAGTTGCAAGTGAGGCCGTGCGGCGATTCTTTCTCTGCTGGGCAAGTGATACAGCAATTCTTTTCTCACAAGGAAGACATGTGTCGATTTCCAGACAAGCAGCCTCGGGTCGGTACGGTGCTGTTGCAGGTTGTGACACCCTGGGATGATGTGTGGAAAACCCAGACACCTGGCAGCAATGAATCCGCGCTGAGGGGGTGATGCGTCGATTTTACCGGCGATGTGCTGATTTTTCAGCTGCGGTGCAGGCGCTGCATAGATTTTTCTGCTTCTCGGCTCCAGGGTGTGGATTTTTACCTTGAGTTCACAGGCTTCTCCTTTTAAGGGCCCAGGGACTGGATGTGGCACCACTTGGCAGGGTAAGGGTCTTAGCAAGAGAGCCCAGGTGCTGACAGATGAAGCCTTTGATGTCCCTGAGGCTTCAGAACGAGGGAAAGCTCAGTCCAAGCCCCAGGAGGAACTTCACAAGCAGGTTTTCAGAAAGCAAAGACCAGTTCTTTCCCTTATCAGGCAGAAGCAGCAGGCCAGCACACCAAAGCAACAGGCAAAGTGGCAGGCCTTCTTCAAGTATCACGCTCTTCTCCTCGCCAGAGGTTCCTCTTGATCCAGCAGTGATCTAAAAGTCTGCAGTTTTGTGGCAACTACTTATACTCATTTCTGCCTTTGAAGTAGGAAAACCTCGAAGGAAAGTCTCTGTTGTTCACAAGATCCTGCCTTGCCCATGCCTGGCCCCAGACACACACCAGGGGTTTGGAGACTGCATGTGTGAATACAGGCACAGCCCCTTCAGGTAGAAGTTTCAGCTCCTCCCTCCCCACTCTAGTCCAGGAGACTCATCAGGATATGCAGGACACTCCTTAGCCCCCTTTGTTTCACTGTCTAGAGGGAATTCACAAACAGCCCAACTGTCAGCCTGCCCCAAATGTGGATTACACAGGCAGGCCAAGGCACAGAATGGTTAAGCAAGAAAATACCCACTTTCTAAAAGTGGTATTTTCAAACAGACAAACTAAAAACCAACTATGCCAAAAGTTGTATTTTTAAATTGTGAATTCAGAGACCCCAAACTCCAAATCTCTATCTCGCCAATGGAGAACTGCACTTATTTCCCCAATGGGAAACTACACTTAAAGTATACTTAAAGGCAGTCCCTATGTTAACCTACGGGCGAGATAGGCCTTGCAATCGTGAAACCCAAATTTAGTGGTATTTCAGTATGAGAATATGTAAAACACACCAGTGCATGTCCTACCTTTAAAATACAATGCACCCTGCCATGGGGCTACCTAGGGCCTACCACTGGGGTGATTTATGTGTAGTAAAAGGGAAGGTTTGGGGCTGGCAAGTGTGTACACTTGCCAAGTCACATTGGCAGGCACACATAGACACTGAGGGGCAGGTGTGAGACATGTTTACAGTGCTACTCATGTGGGTGGCACAATCAGTGCTGCAGGCCCACTAGTAGCAGTTGATTTACAGGTGCTGTCCACAGATAGTACACTTTACTGGGGACCTACCAGTAAATGAAATGTGTCAGTTATGGAAACCTACATACCAATATCTTATAGACAGAGCACACTTGAACTCTTCCACTGGTTATCAGTGGTAAAGTGCCCAGAGTTTCAAAACCAGCAAAAACGAATTACAGCACAGGATCCAAAAACAAGGGGTCAGAAGCAACAAAAGTTCAGGGAAACCACACTAAGAGCTGCCAGGTCTAACACATGCTGAGGATAACTTTTTTAGTGCCTCACTCTTCCTTCAAGACCAGACTACTATTGGAAAAAATGACCTAGAGACATATCTGCCTTAAGGGTTAATTTACAGTTCAAGAGCTGGGAGAACCGCCATAAAGTGGCAGTGTTCCTACAGTACTAAACTCAACGCTCCCTTGACCAATTTAAAGGTGATGAACTTACAGGGCTTACACGGGTGAAGCCTCATATGGCCCCACTGGCTGAAACCTTTGATATGGTCTACCTGCAAAGCCCTTTGGCATGGCTCATTTGGCAATAGGCTGCCAGGTCACAGAGACAGACACCATGCTCTTCCTTGGATCTTCAAACTGTGTCTGGCTTTCCCTGGGAAAACAATTGATGGCTCCAAGGGCAGGGGTAAACCTCTGTTTTGCATTAGTACTATTGGGTTTTCATGTTTTTAGGAACAACTTTCTGTTTTGAGAAATTACAACTGAAAAAGCATGTCAAATACTGAGGGTCAAAGAAACATGCATTAGCTCTAATAAAAGTGCATCTTTATTACTAGCAGTTAGACTTTCATCAAAGAGATGAATGAAGATGATTTAGAGATGAGTCTCTAAATATGGTCACTTGCCAAAATATAAATGAACCCCTCAATGTACACTATTGGTTTTTAAAGCTACTTCAAGACATTGTGGTTTCTATCATGTTGGCCTTTCCTTTACTAAACACTGAGATATCAAATAAAGACTACAGGTCCTATGAACCTTGAGCTGTTGAAAAACTATAATATCCTAAATCCCAACATTTGAATGCACTATTCAACCCATAACATCACGTCAGCCTCCTAACTCTAACTAGTTAAGGGCTCTTCTTGCTTGCTTATTCTTAATATTTCTTTGGATTGTTCAATGGAGGGTGATTGTTCTTTATTTTGCTTTGACTGTGGAGCATAAAAGGTTGTTTCTCACTGTATTTCTCAACATTGAATGAACAGTAGCCACTTAATGAAGCCTGCCAGCCTAGGCCATCCTGCATGGTGTGCTCCAATTCAAGACTGGGCCTTACAGTCACAGTTCAGATCATCTGTAGTGGTAGTAGACCGTGATATGTAATCAAGGTCATGCGTTTCACTCTGCCTTTCCTGTCTTGCAGGTACATACATCCTATGTGCAACGAAGTGGAAATCCAAGCTGGGTTTCTATTGGGCACTGTGGCCCAGATCCTCACTATTTGAAGCAGGAGCTTACATTCTTTGGTGGCAATTCTTAAGGCTCAATCACCTCTTTGAGATATCATAAAACTTCAATTCCTCAGGCCTCTCCATCCATAAGTTGCATATACTGTTAGGCAGCCTTCATCTTATATCAGCAGCTGAGTGTTACCACAGGATAACACAATCATTTGCCTGAATTTGCTTTCTTCAAAGGCATAGAATAAAGGTTGTATGAGGGGATGATCACGTGGCAACAGCCAACAGAAGCTGTGTGTGACAGGCGCTGCCCATTAATCAAGTCTTTGAGCTCCCAGGGGCCATATCATTTTTTGGTATAGTGTAGCACTGAGCCGAGCATCAGTGCTATGCTCTGACAGGGCATAAAGTGAATTCATTTAACCTGATATTTCTGTAAGTCAGTGTTTTATTTTCAAATAGCACAGCTAAGAAACAGAAAGAGATGCACACCTTGCTGACTTTTTTGAGCTGCACTACCTGAAATATAGTACTTACTCATAAAAGTATTGGGTTAAGGTAATTCACCTTATATTCTGCAAGTCTATAATGTAGGTGCTTAGCTCTGCACTGCACCAGAAAAGACCATCATACAATGGCCCCATGAGTTATTACAAGGGTTGAGCTTTTGTTTCAATTCCATTTGTTGATGCTCACATTTGTTCTCTTCTATGTTGAGCGGGTCCTCACCAGGAGTCATTGCCCTGGGACCAACTGAAAGATTTTACAGAGCATGATTTTCTGATTGATGTTTTAAATGTCTTCTATGGGCTTCTATTTATGACCCCAGCTGCCGGGCAGTTTTCGAGGCCTTAGATTCCACTCATATAAGACTGTAATTGCTCTCTGGATAGGTTTCCTATCCCATGTTCCCATTTCTTTAGATAATCAGGTCATGACCTATGGTATGACATTCTAGCCAGGGCATGGTACACTAGGTGAGACTGTTGTATAGCTATTTTAGCCATATTTTAGACATGTTGTTTTAAGTTAACTACGCCTGCCACTGTGCACGTTAACCCTGTTACATTTTATTCAGCATTGATTTATTTTTCAAGCAATAGCAACATTTGAGGTGCTGTTTTATTTTCTTTATCTCATTTTACTTTCGCCTAGGAAAGCATTAAGTTCTTAGTAGGACATTTATTTCACTTTGTACTTTCTCCAAGGGAACAGTCAGATAGGGTTGCCGACAAATGTGGTATGCCGTGTCTCCATCATTCACAGAAAACACACACTCATACGCGGTGACTATTTCTTAGAAGGTCAGCTGTTTTGTTATAAAACACCCCTTCGTCTCAAACACATTAGAGGAAATTTCCAGCCAGATGACCACTACTGCATGCTGATTGCTGACTGCTTCCTTGCAGCTACTTGCCTAGAAGGCCAGCCCCTTGATCCACATCTACAGGCTTCTTACTCCAGGTATGAGGGATGATGTACCCCCAGGGGGGAAACCCAAAGGGCTGATTAGGCTTATTGTGCTGTGGTCAGGCATATTATAGGTGGGAGAAATAAATACATCACTTCTAGTGACAGTATCGTAGGACTATTCTTGTGTTTTACTCTGTTGGTCACCTGCTTGTCTTTATTGTGTTTTATCATCCTAGTAATGCAATACATGCCTTCTTATCTAAGATGCAGTTATTTCAATAAATCCTTAATGAACTATATTCTGCCTCTGTTGTCTTTGCCTATATGAGACTTTTGGTAACTGAGAGAAAGGGGTGGGATCTGATCGACCACAATTCCCCTGAGGAGTCTTCTTGTCATACTCCCAGTTGCCACAATCATCTCGGCCAGAGATGTGGCGCTGCTAGTTAGCCAGAGAACCCGGATTAGACTGACAGGCATCATATGATGTGGAATCATACTTAGTAACTAAACCAAAGAGGGACAGGGAGATTGATAAAGGTCCAGTGTAAGGCCTCCCAAGTTAATGAATATCTCACAAAGAGTACACAGTTCCTACGTATTAAATATGAAGGCACAGGTTCAACACGGAAAGTACTAGTACTCAAAAGAACAGCTCCGGCCTGACGTCGATCAGGCCCTATGATGAAGCATGACATCCTAAGGATGCGTGAGGGCTTGTTCTTTTGAGTACTAGTCTTGTCTGTGTTGAACCTGTGCCTTCATATTAAATACGTAAGAACTGTGTACTCTTTGTGAGAGAATCATACTTAGTAGCCACAGCTCCATGTGATCCTGTCTTCCAAAGCCAGTAACCTCATCTACACGACAAGACCAACTACTGAGGTACACTAGGTCAGTGACAGATAGATATTTACTTTGAGCACCGATCCAGACAATCGTGAAAGGGAAACTTCTGAAATTCTTTCCACCAAAATATCTCTTCAGAAAGATGGCTTCTACAAGAAATGACACTTTCCTAACCTTTGAGAAACTCTCCTGTTGTACCGCACAGCACAACAATTGGGATACTAAAAATCCTGACCATCAGGTGATCCCTGCAAGTGTGACACCACTGACACCAAATCTGATGCTGAGGTCTATATTGACATGGACACTGAGTCATAGTGGAACATTGCTATCACGACAAAGAGAGCCATATTGCATGGAAAAGCCTCTGCTGCCAGATTAGTCACAAACCATGATGAAATACAACAATCGAGATCAATTATATGTTTGTCCCGGAGGGTACAGTTCATCTAACTTCACTGAAGTTGGTTCCTTCATAAAGAGTTGAATAAAGTACACAATAAGCACCTATAAAGGGATGTGTGGACAAGATGAGATCTGAGTGTATTCATTTGAACAAAAAAGGGAAGGAGACAGTGGCCTGAAGTGGTTCCCTTTCATATCCTTGTGGGCAAAAGACATGAAAATGGGTATTGCTGGGGCTAGGCATACCAGAATTGGCTCCTAGAAGTGGTGGGCATCCCTGTCAAGATTTTAGACATGGCAGAGGGTTCAAATGATACCAGAGAGCCAGTGGATCTGTATGTGCTGGCAGGCTGGGATCAGTGAGCTTTTTGATCGTTAGGCAATGCATATTGTGCTATTTGAATACAATCCCTTTCCTCTCTAGATCATACACTGGCAGAGGTAGACCATGGACCATGCACCTAAGCAGTGAGTGGGGTCATGTACATGTCAGGCTAAAGGTGCAATCAAGCCAGCATTTATGGGGCAAGTAGGTGCTACTTAAGTAAAACATTTGAGATATTTCTTAAGATACATATTTAGCAGAAAGTGACAGCTTTATATCACTGATTTTATAACCTTGAAAATCAGATGACCACTCCTATTCCCATTATGTGTTTGGAGGATAAGTCCACAGTGGATGTTAAGGTGTGCTTGCACAAGGAAATGGGGTCGTTTTTTGTTCCTGCAATTAATTCTTGGTTACGAACTCAGATGAAATCAGTCAATCATGCACTTGAGGCAGGTGAACTGATTGGTCACTGTATGATGCAGGAGTTGCACCTGCTCATGGACATGCTCAGAAAAGATGAACTAAAAGATGCATATCTGATGGTTCTTTTATTGAAAGCTCAATACTGGTTCTTGAGATTCAGCTAAGGTAATGAGAGATGTGAATTCTCCAGCCTACCATTCAAGCTATCCTTTACATCATGGTGATTCACCACACCTTTAAAAGAAGTGGTAGCATGACATACCTAAATGACATGTTTTTTATACCCACGGAGATGTTCTTTACTAACATTTCTCTTTGGTAATACGTGTCATTTTTTATGATCAACTAGCAGAAGTCAGTGATTCTGCCAATCTAGAGTCTGGAATTCATAAGCTTTACAGTGGACTTGGTACAAACTGTCTTGCTCCTTCCTCTGAGGACGTGTGACATTTGTAAGAGGTAGATGTGACTTATTCTTCCCTAGTGGCTCTGCCCAAGCAAGCAGGCCTGTTGCTATCATCCATCAAGGTGTTATTTTCAAGGTCTTTCCTCCACAGGCCAATGTGATACATTTACATCAGGACCTGGAATACTCTGCAGTCAGCACAAATATTGGGTGGAGCTGATATGGGGTTAATCAGAGTGCAGGTGTCCACCACAGAGCCTAAGGCTGCAGATCAACTGTTTGAAACTTGTGACAGGTTGTTCTGTAATGAAAGCATTGCTGAAGAACAAGAATGGACAGTCTGTCAGCCAGCAGTTTGATACGTACATTTAGGCAGCACCACAACCAGGATGCAGGTGTAGCAATAAAAGGATTTCTGAAATTTTTGGCAAGATCCATTTCTCTATAAAATCTGCTATAGTGAAAGAACCAGATAGCAGATTGGTATTAATGTCTGAAACTGGAAGCTTCCCCCTGAGGAGAGAAGAAAGCATCAATGCTTCTGTCATCAATGCCTGACAGATCAGTTCACTTCCTGCCTGAACATACTGATGAATATATTCTTTATTTGTCAATTGGATCCAAGTATTGCAGGCATGACTTCAATGATGGAGGAGTGGGGACAGGAAGCATAATTTTTCTTCATTGTGGTTTAGCTAAAAACACTAGTCATGCCAGGACCTAAAGGGCCAAGCTGACTCCAATTGCTCCAATACGTAATAGCCAATCCTGGTTTCTGGCTCTTTCGGAATATTCTACAGCTTCTTCAACATTTCTTCCCCTGAGATGACATCTCCTAAATTGTTGAAGAGGAGGTCTCCACGCAGTGGTAGTAAACTGGAATCTGTCATTGGGGAATGAATGATAACCAGGGCTGCAGGGATCTCTCAGATACCTTTTGGAGCAGACTGAGGGTGTTATAAAAGAGTAATGGGCTCCAAAGAGAGTTAATATCTAAAATGCAACGTAGATATGGTGGTCCAAATGGTGTAAGAAACTAAATCATCAGCATATTTAGTACATGTGTATCACACATGCTAAATTTTCTTCAAGAACTTACTCAAGAAATAATATAGAGGTCAGAAATCACATATAGGTCTGCTTTAATCCTAAAAGAGTATGATGATAGACTACTATATAATTTACATACTAGCATTCAAATAAATTGATAGTGCATAATCTAGGTAGAAAAAGATCTGCTTCTGAAAATAAATGTACCCTACATCATCTCAGTATGAAGTAAATGATAGGATGGAGTGCACAGGCTCTGACACACTCTCATCCACAGCCCATCTGTTATGTTATATTTCACTAATAAGAATATTCAATAGTCCTCTCCACTTCCCATTTCAGTACTTTTTCTATTAATAAACTTCTTTCAACTTTGTTGACAACAAAGAAAAAATGAAGTAAAGTGCACTGTTCCCATCCTTAGGGAGTGCTCGGCAAACAACATGAGAAGTAACCCACCCTGGATCCAACTTGACATAATATGTCATGTAACAACTTTCTGCGTAGGAGGAATTTCACATATATTTCAACAGTGGTAAATCATAACACAATTATCAAAAATAAATTATGATTTGTAATGAGGAAGAGAGATGGTGTAGTAATAAGGGTGTACATTTCTCTGTTGATGTTCATATTTCTAAGTGCAAAACTCATCATGGGACTTCTTTCTAGGGCATGCCATCAAGCTTTGGCAAAAGGAGTGACACATGGAGTCTGACCACACATGAAATATAGAAATTATTATGACTCACATTTTCATGTCCAGATCCAAATTATAATAATAGCAATACTGCTTGAAAGGACTTCCTATTTGATGTTATAATATGCTCATTGTATGTGTACAGTGCACATACAATTGCAAAACCTTTTGGTGCCAAAGGGGAAAGATTGACTAAAAAGTCATAAAATGTATAGAGTGTAGCCACAAATAAAGTGTAAGGCGCATGGTGGGAACAGCTTGATGATTGGAAAAGCTGTCTTTAAGATTTTTTCCCAAACTTGCAATGACTGTCCTCACTTCTCAGGGTTGAGTTAAAGAACTCAGGTCCTTGAACTTGCTATAATCTTCCATCTAGTTTTTCTCAAAGGGGCTGGATTCAAAGAAAATATTTAGAGGTGGAAACAAGGTAATGGCTACAATGGCCTTTCTAAAAATAATATCTCAAAATTGAGTTTTGGGATTGTTCACAAGGTCTATGGACCCCACAAACAATCTTAACGTAAAAGTGCTTCCAGGTGGGCAGCCCATAGGGTTAAAATGCTTGAGTTTCACTAAACCTTAGCAGATTATGGCAGCCATAGTTTGTATATGTTGTAAGCATTTGGGTTTCTCTTTCTAAGGTAACATTGCTTGATTTCCATGCATTGGTCCACAAGTTGGATCCCAGCAGGAAAAAACAGCAGTGGCAGACCTCCTAAATAGGGCATGGCTACTACTACCCTTTGCCACTGTGATGTAATGGCCCTGTCTTGAATGGGTCACCTAGTCAAAGATTTCAAGAGGAAGGGACAGCATCAGAAACCCTGCCGTTCCCCAACTCTAAATGAGGTAGTGATATTGTGAATTTTGCAAGGTCGGAGATCTGTCACATTATTAAATGAGCATCCACTCCAGTATATGTAAATGTTTGGGGAATGATGAAAGGAAGTATTTTGAGTAGTCTCAGTGTGTCCTCCCAAATCAGTATAACACTCAAACACTGGGATGCTACTGTACAGTAATATGAAGGATTACCAGCCTATCTATTTGTAGTTCTTGCTCCATCTCCACCAAGCTCTGAATAAGGCCCCTAGCTTCCTCACCACTGCCAAATCACATATATTCAAAAATATTAAAGAGAACCATTATAGTTCATAAAGCAAAGACAGAAAGCTAACGCGTGCAGGGTGTTTTTGGGTTTGGCTATAGCAATATGTATGATTAATATAGGCACTAAGAAAACCTGAAGTGCCCTACAGTACTCCTATCTATGAGCAAAGGATGGGTAATACTGTATGAGGGCGCTAGATGGGGATGGTGAGAAGCAGGTAGGCCTCTCGAGAATTCCAAGAATGTCTGGTGCATCTGACAGGCTGATGGAGCTACTCTAAAGCAGATACAATAAAAGAGAGAAATTAAGGGCCAAGATGATGCTACTGCTGGGCTGTATCATTTTGTGCTTCTTCATTTCCTAAGTGCATGCATGAGTTACATTTTACTGGGGCCTGAGTAACAGATTGGAGAGGGAGACAGCAATGCAGGGAGAGGAGGGGAAGGGGAGAAGCACACAAATTAAAGAGAGCAACATGGAGGAGAGCCGGGGGCAAAGAAGCACACGGACAAACAAGGGCAAATGGGAGGATTGGACAGAAGCATACTGATGAACCAGGGCAACATAGTGAGGGTCATAGAAGAACATGGGCAAGAGAGGGCAACATGAGTGTGGGGGTGAGTGACAGAGCACGGGGAACAGAAACACATAAGGTAGACAAATCGTAAACACAGGCACTACTATGGAGTACTTCAGCAAAAAGAAAAGAGTCGCTTATAAAATGCGAGCAGCAGCAGGACACAAAATATTTGCCCATGCTCTGTGGGGGGGTTCAAACCCAAGAAAAGGAAGTGAAATCAGCATGCTGTAACAATTGAAAACCAAGAAAATTAGAATGACAATGAAGACAACTAATGATTAACAGTGGGTAGGTCCTAGGCCCACTTTAGGTTAACAAAATGTCTCACATGCGACAGCACATGCTTTGTCTCAGGAGAGACTTATACAGGACATTACACCATTCGTCCTAAACAGGGTGGACGAGTAATACCGTTCCTCTTCTCGACCTTACTCCATCGGGCCGGTGGAGGTAGATTTCCAGCGATGGAGCCAATGAGGTCTCCTTTAATAGAAACCTCATGGTTCACTGTCTAAATAAAGCAGGTGGACCGAGAGTTCAGCAGAAGGGACACACCGTTGAGTTTGCAACATAGTACAATGGCTGACAAACTCTGTTGTGAGACCGCTCGCTTCTCCTTGTTCTTTTCCTCTGAGGTAGCCTCTCCCTTGCTCTCTGTTTCTCTCTCTTATTGCTCTGTCCAGATTAACTAATGGTCTGATTCACAACGTTTTCTTTGAACATAGATTGAACTTAGTAGCACAAAAGCTGCACTTTGTGACCTTAAATTGTCACGATTCTTGATTTTCAGTGTAAGGGCTGGTGTATTTTTATGTTAAAAAGAATACTTGCAAATGCTTTGCTTGTGTGGTGGAATGGCTACATTCACAAGTGTAGAGATGGGTGCGGGGTTGTGGGCGATTCAACTTGGGTATTAGGCAAAGCTAGGTGAACGCTCAAAATAAAAACTCATGCAGTTTGTGGGTTTTCACATACAGTTTACAATTAGTTTCCACCCAGGAAAAATTAAGGCAGGAACTGCATTTGCATAGTGGCAATGGGGCCATAACAACTCCATATTAAATGGAGTTTTAGAGAAAGGGACGGTACTGCGAGGAAAATATTTTCCAAGGGAAGATAAAAACATTACTTGTAGAAAAAAGCCTCTGTGACACAATTACGCCTGCATAATTTTTCACTTAGTAGAAAACCTGCATGAGAAAATTCAATGGATTTAAAGTATTGGATGTATGCAAGAAATCTACAAGAGACTTTTCGAGTTCTGGTGAGATCATTTATAAAATATTTAAAAGCTGTATGCCTTTATACATTTGAAGTCTGCTGCAAACATGAGTAATCATAGGGCAGCAGGCGAACTCGTGCATTTCTAAGCCAAATATTCCTCTCCTCCCTGGTATTAAGCCATCACTACTTTACATCCAGAATCTTTACAGATCTGTTTCTACTGTGCCTTAACATATATTTGTTTGCAAAAAAATGTGCTACCTATGGAAACATTCTTTGTGTGAAGTTGCCGGGACTGGGAGTCTTTGCCCCATTCACGGTGTACCACAATGCTAATGAAAAAATAACAATCTAATCCAAGCTCTCACCAGAGAGACTGCGCCAGGAATGTCCATCCTACGTAGCTACATAGTAAATCACCAGTGTTTGAGTGATCTATTCTTTCCTCTTCTCGCTTTCTCCCTCAAAGAAACTCATAAATAATGAAATAATCTCCTTCACGGCCATTCATTCGCTTCTGCTGCTATTCCAGCTAATTAATATTAAAAACGTTCAATAACGTTCATCTAGGCACCAAAGCCTAAATTAAACAATAATCCATTTTCCGTAGTATTTTGTAAAACAGAGCAGTCAACGTTGCCACTCACATTCTCTAAAGTAACACGTGCCACATTGTCAAATGTGGGCCACCGTGTTCTGCAGCAGTCGTACGTCAAGACAATGGCACCCTTTGGAAGGTTAATATATCCCTTTGTTTAAATGACGGGTGTGGACCACTTCTGAGCAGTTACACTTTGGAAATACGCAGTGGATTACCATTTAAAAAAGGGGAATTGTTTACAAAGTATTAATCAAGTATATAGTCGGTGATATTTAGCCTCGGGTCGGGACGACACATCCATTTGATAAATATTTTCAAGAGTGTGGGTATATGAATTGCTATTATTATAGTCGGTTGCATACCGGCATTATTACATCGTGAAAAGCTACAGTAAACGTTGCATCAGTGCGCTTGCCAATTGTTTACTGCATCGTTTGACAGACACCTACATCCACCCCCAAGTCTCGTCGGTTGGTCTTTGATTGTAATAGTTATAGTATATAGAGATCCACGTGCAATCTCATTTTGCTAGATAAAACTGTGAATGTTTTCACAACGGAGTTTTTGTGGTGTAAAATTTAACGAATATGCTATCAAGACTGGCCATTTAATTTTTGATGGGTATGGGGGCATTAAAAGTGAGGTTCATGACATTATTTTTCTTCATTCCAAACACACACAAAACTAGCAAATATGCTGTGAAATAGCAGACAGTAAACATTAATCACATGGTAATTAATGAGAAGCTGTCAAAAAAGTTAGTGTGCATTCCAGAAAGGAGAAGAAAAAATGTGCTTGGACTGGCGGCATTCTGGTTCACTGAGCGAAAGCAAATGCCTGCCACATGGTATAAGTCAAATTCCGAATTGCAGCAAAACAGAGTCTGCATATTTGGCAGGAATTACAAGAAGCCCAGGTCAGTGTCTGATTCAGTAGAATGAAGCAACAGTGCGTGTGCTGGAGAGGAAAGGAGGGGTGCCAGCAGGGAAAGAGATCGAGAGCAAGAGAGAGCGAGGTACTGATGCAGAGGAGAAAAGAGAGAGCCAGTGAGACAATGACAGGATTAAATTCACAGGGGAAAAGAGATAATTCGAAAGATTTGGAAAGTGGCCGGACAGTGAGACATAAAGAGTGGCAGTCAGAAAAGAGACAGTTGAACTGAGAGGGAGAAAGACAGATAGAGATTGTTAGACCTGGCATCCTTGGCGTTGTCTCCTCTATCTTTTTTGCCTCTGCTTCCAATGTTTTAACTGTGTGCTGGACTGTTTTTACTGTTTCTGGTACTAGGGGGTCTTTACCACTGCTGACCAGTGCAAAAGTGCAAGTGCTCATGTATAAAATTGTATTGGTGATTGGCTTTTTCATGATTGACATATTTGATTTACTTGTAAGTCCCTAGTAAAGTGCACTAGAGGTGCCCTTGGACTGTAAATCAAACACTACTAGTGGGCCTGCAGCACTGGTTGTTCCACCCACATTAGTATCCCTGTAAACATGGCTCAGACCTGCCACTGCAGTGTCTGTGTGTGTAGTTTTAAACTACCAATTCGACTTGGCAAGTGATACATGTAAGGCACCCCTAAGGTAGGTCCTTGGTGGCCCCATGGGAAGGGTGCAGTGTATGTTAAAGGTGGGACATGTACTTGTGTGGTTTTTCATGTCGTAACAGTGAAATACTGCTAAATTAGGTTTTCACTGTTGCAAGGCCTCTCTCATAGGGTAACATTGGGCTGTCCTTAAATATCTTTAAAGTGCAGATTCCCTTTTAGAGTAGATAGAAATATGGAGTTTGGGCTTTCTGAACTCACAATTTAAAAATACATCTGTTAGTGAAGTTGGTTTTTAGATTGTTAGTTTAAAAATGCCCCTTTTAGAAAGTAAGCATTTTCTTGCTTTAACCATTCTGTGACTCTGACTATTTGTGGATTCACTGTCTGGGTCAGACTGACAGTTGAACTGTTTGTGAATCTCCTATAAACAATGACACAAAGGGAGCTAGGGTGTAGCTTGCATATCCTGATGAGCCATCTGGGCTGGAGTGGAGGGAGGAGTGGTCACTTACACCTGAAAGGGCTGTACCTGCCCTCTCACAATGCAGTCTCCAACCCCCTGGTGTGTGTCTGGGGCCTGGTCCGGGCAAGGAAGGATCTTGTAAACAACAGGGGTATAAGTATTGGACCTAAAACAACAGACTTTTAGATCACTTCTGGATTGAAGAGGAACCTCTGCCAAGGAGAAGAGGTGAGGGGAAGTGCTGCCCCTGCCTGTGACTGTGCTTTGTTAGGCAACCTGCAGTTGCTGCTTCTGCCTGTGAAAGGGGAAAAAAACTTGTCTTTGTTGCGCATTCCTGCTTAAGAAGAATCTCTAAGGGCTTGAGTTGAGCTTGCCTCCTGTTTTGAAGTCTCAGGGCCATCAAAGACTTCCTCTGTCAGCACCTGGACTCTCTGCTGAGATGCCTGCCCTGCCAAGTGGCATCCTATCTAGTCTCTGGGCTCTTGAAGGGTAAAGTTGGCAGAACAAGAGCTGATATCCACGCACAGAATGCCATGCAGGGAAATTTTCGATGCACCATCTGCAATGTAGGTGATAAACGTCGAGCTGCTGTCTTCACGGCTAAAGTGGTCTCTTCACCTGCATCACGGCTGGGAGATCGATGCATCGTGGCTGGAGGAAGGACATGCAACAGCCACTTGTGGCTGCTGATAAAGACTCAAATCCCACACAGTGTGGTTTTCTAACATTGTGTGACCGGATTTCTCACGCGTTGTCCCTGGGCGTCAAAGTCATCCCGACCCTGCACGGATGCAAAGTGCCCCGTTTTGGAAATCGACGGATCACTCTCTTGCGAGGGAGAAAAAGACACATTGTTGACCCGACTGGAGAAGAAACGATGCACGGCCTCACTGGTGAGTAAGGAGTCAATGCATCACTGACTTTTTCGACACACGCTCACCCGTGCAGCTTTATTTTTTACACAAACCAGGTACTTTGTGCAAAATCAACGTTTTCCATTGTTTTCTATGGAGTAAGACTCTTATTCTTTTGAAAATTCATATCTCGACTTGTGTATGTTGGATTTTTGGCATTTTGGTCTTGTTTGATTTAGATAAAGATTGACTTTTTCTCTAAACTGGTGTGGTGACCATTTTGTAGTGTTTTCACTGTATTAATGTGTGTGTTGGTACAAATACTTTACACATTGCTTCGGGGATAAGCCTGTCTGCTTGTGCTAAGCTACCAAGGGGCTGAGTGGGGGTTAACCAGGTGTGTTTCTCCTTTGCCCTGACTAGCCTGAGGGTCCTTGCTTGGACAGGGGGTAACCTGACTGCCAACCAAAGACCCAATTTCTAACATTGGTGATCAGCGGTGAGGATTGGACTTGTATTTGTACTTGACATACAGTGATTAAGTGTACACTACTGTTTTCAGTGTAGACCATTACGTGACCACAGACTACTTGTTTTTGCTCTTTTTTGACATTATTTCTGCTTCCACATTATTGGTGATCTTTTTGTTGATTCTTGAACTTCTCATTGGAAACTATTTTTCTGCCTTGGAACTTTGCACTTTTGATTTGCTATCATGTCTCAATCTGGAGATACACCAGCTGGAACTGTTTTTGAGTTAGGGAAACTGGAAAGTTACGTAGTTGCTCAACTGAAACAGTTCTGTAAGGATCTTACTTGTCCCATTAAGAGTTCCACCAGGAAGAAGGAGCTGCTAAAGGCACTGAAGGCCTGGGTAACAGCCAAGGGGTCTGGGGGGCACACAGAAGAGGAGGATGAGGATGGGGAGGTGCAGAGTATTTACAGTGGAGTAGTGGATGTACCTGTTATGCCTGGGGGGAGGGCCTCCAGGGCCGGTAGCAGTGTGTCATTCAAGGGTCTGACTCTGAAGAGTTGCAGGACAGACAGGCAGAAAGAGTTTACCAGTTGGAGCTGGAGAAGCTTAGGATGAAAACGGAGAGGGAAATGGAGGAGAGATGGATGGCCATATAAGAGAAGAAGATGATCCTGGCTCATGAGCCTAGTTTGAGGAAACTAGATTAGAGGAGCAAGTCTAGTACAGATGGTGGCAGCAGTACATCAGTGCAGCCTGATGGGAGGTACACATCCCAAAGGACCTAGTGAAGGGTTACAAGAGGGAGGTTTAAGGGGAATGAGTCTGCTCTCCATGTGAGTGGTCCCTGAAGCACATTGGGGGGTGGGTCTGTGGATGCACTTTGAGGTAGAGAAGAGGGATGCTCTGACATCCTTAGGGGATCCTCAGGGGCTCTCTTACTCTATCATGAAGGACACCCTACTCACTAGGTATGGTCTCACCCCTGAGCAGTATAAGGACAAGTTTGGGTCTTACAAAAAGAAGGAATCCCAAACATGACTGGAATGTGTTGACTCTTTTTGCAGGTCACTGGATGGTTGGGTGAAGGGCAGTAAGGTTACAACATTTGACAAAAAGAAAAAAGGGAGCACACTGCCTCACACTCAAGCAAAAGGTTAGCCCCAATGCATCATGGTAAATGCAGTCACTTCGTTTTGTGCTGAAAAAGTAATCAAAAGTCTTTCACCTAAGTAGGTGCAGCAAGTGCTGTGTATCTCTGGACACGTGTTTCTAGGTTTAGCCCGTCATCAGCAGAGAGCAGCCAAGTCTGTGGGGTTGCTTGAAATGCCGCCAAAAGTCTTCTCGGGTTTATGTACCACTCACTGGCGCACAGGTGCCTCTCCAGAGCTCGTCAGCTCGTTAGCTCAAGGGAGCAGTCATTGGACAAAAAGAAAAAAGGGAGCACACTGCCTCACACTCAAGCAAAAGGTTAGCCCCAATGCATCATGGTAAATGCAGTCACTTCGTTTTGTGCTGAAAAAGTAATCAAAAGTCTTTCACCTAAGTAGGTGCAGCAAGTGCTGTGTATCTCTGGACACGTGTTTCTAGGTTTAGCCCGTCATCAGCAGAGAGCAGCCAAGTCTGTGGGGTTGCTTGAAATGCCGCCAAAAGTCTTCTCGGGTTTATGTACCACTCACTGGCGCACAGGTGCCTCTCCAGAGCTCGTCAGCTCGTTAGCTCAAGGGAGCAGTCATTGGACAAAAAGAAAAAAGGGAGCACACTGCCTCACACTCAAGCAAAAGGTTAGCCCCAATGCATCATGGTAAATGCAGTCACTTCGTTTTGTGCTGAAAAAGTAATCAAAAGTCTTTCACCTAAGTAGGTGCAGCAAGTGCTGTGTATCTCTGGACACGTGTTTCTAGGTTTAGCCCGTCATCAGCAGAGAGCAGCCAAGTCTGTGGGGTTGCTTGAAATGCCGCCAAAAGTCTTCTCGGGTTTATGTACCACTCACTGGCGCACAGGTGCCTCTCCAGAGCTCGTCAGCTCGTTAGCTCAAGGGAGCAGTCATTGGACAAAAAGAAAAAAGGGAGCACACTGCCTCACACTCAAGCAAAAGGTTAGCCCCAATGCATCATGGTAAATGCAGTCACTTCGTTTTGTGCTGAAAAAGTAATCAAAAGTCTTTCACCTAAGTAGGTGCAGCAAGTGCTGTGTATCTCTGGACACGTGTTTCTAGGTTTAGCCCGTCATCAGCAGAGAGCAGCCAAGTCTGTGGGGTTGCTTGAAATGCCGCCAAAAGTCTTCTCGGGTTTATGTACCACTCACTGGCGCACAGGTGCCTCTCCAGAGCTCGTCAGCTCGTTAGCTCAAGGGAGCAGTCATTGGACAAAAAGAAAAAAGGGAGCACACTGCCTCACACTCAAGCAAAAGGTTAGCCCCAATGCATCATGGTAAATGCAGTCACTTCGTTTTGTGCTGAAAAAGTAATCAAAAGTCTTTCACCTAAGTAGGTGCAGCAAGTGCTGTGTATCTCTGGACACGTGTTTCTAGGTTTAGCCCGTCATCAGCAGAGAGCAGCCAAGTCTGTGGGGTTGCTTGAAATGCCGCCAAAAGTCTTCTCGGGTTTATGTACCACTCACTGGCGCACAGGTGCCTCTCCAGAGCTCGTCAGCTCGTTAGCTCAAGGGAGCAGTCATTGGACAAAAAGAAAAAAGGGAGCACACTGCCTCACACTCAAGCAAAAGGTTAGCCCCAATGCATCATGGTAAATGCAGTCACTTCGTTTTGTGCTGAAAAAGTAATCAAAAGTCTTTCACCTAAGTAGGTGCAGCAAGTGCTGTGTATCTCTGGACACGTGTTTCTAGGTTTAGCCCGTCATCAGCAGAGAGCAGCCAAGTCTGTGGGGTTGCTTGAAATGCCGCCAAAAGTCTTCTCGGGTTTATGTACCACTCACTGGCGCACAGGTGCCTCTCCAGAGCTCGTCAGCTCGTTAGCTCAAGGGAGCAGTCATTGGACAAAAAGAAAAAAGGGAGCACACTGCCTCACACTCAAGCAAAAGGTTAGCCCCAATGCATCATGGTAAATGCAGTCACTTCGTTTTGTGCTGAAAAAGTAATCAAAAGTCTTTCACCTAAGTAGGTGCAGCAAGTGCTGTGTATCTCTGGACACGTGTTTCTAGGTTTAGCCCGTCATCAGCAGAGAGCAGCCAAGTCTGTGGGGTTGCTTGAAATGCCGCCAAAAGTCTTCTCGGGTTTATGTACCACTCACTGGCGCACAGGTGCCTCTCCAGAGCTCGTCAGCTCGTTAGCTCAAGGGAGCAGTCATTGGACAAAAAGAAAAAAGGGAGCACACTGCCTCACACTCAAGCAAAAGGTTAGCCCCAATGCATCATGGTAAATGCAGTCACTTCGTTTTGTGCTGAAAAAGTAATCAAAAGTCTTTCACCTAAGTAGGTGCAGCAAGTGCTGTGTATCTCTGGACACGTGTTTCTAGGTTTAGCCCGTCATCAGCAGAGAGCAGCCAAGTCTGTGGGGTTGCTTGAAATGCCGCCAAAAGTTTTCTCGGGTTTATGTACCACTCACTGGCGCACAGGTGCCTCTCCAGAGCTCGTCAGCTCGTTAGCTCAAGGGAGCAGTCATTGGACAAAAAGAAAAAAGGGAGCACACTGCCTCACACTCAAGCAAAAGGTTAGCCCCAATGCATCATGGTAAATGCAGTCACTTCGTTTTGTGCTGAAAAAGTAATCAAAAGTCTTTCACCTAAGTAGGTGCAGCAAGTGCTGTGTATCTCTGGACACGTGTTTCTAGGTTTAGCCCGTCATCAGCAGAGAGCAGCCAAGTCTGTGGGGTTGCTTGAAATGCCGCCAAAAGTCTTCTCGGGTTTATGTACCACTCACTGGCGCACAGGTGCCTCTCCAGAGCTCGTCAGCTCGTTAGCTCAAGGGAGCAGTCATTGGACAAAAAGAAAAAAGGGAGCACACTGCCTCACACTCAAGCAAAAGGTTAGCCCCAATGCATCATGGTAAATGCAGTCACTTCGTTTTGTGCTGAAAAAGTAATCAAAAGTCTTTCACCTAAGTAGGTGCAGCAAGTGCTGTGTATCTCTGGACACGTGTTTCTAGGTTTAGCCCGTCATCAGCAGAGAGCAGCCAAGTCTGTGGGGTTGCTTGAAATGCCGCCAAAAGTCTTCTCGGGTTTATGTACCACTCACTGGCGCACAGGTGCCTCTCCAGAGCTCGTCAGCTCGTTAGCTCAAGGGAGCAGTCATTGGACAAAAAGAAAAAAGGAAGCACACTGCCTCACACTCAAGCAAAAGGTTAGCCCCAATGCATCATGGTAAATGCAGTCACTTCGTTTTGTGCTGAAAAAGTAATCAAAAGTCTTTCACCTAAGTAGGTGCAGCAAGTGCTGTGTATCTCTGGACACGTGTTTCTAGGTTTAGCCCGTCATCAGCAGAGAGCAGCCAAGTCTGTGGGGTTGCTTGAAATGCCGCCAAAAGTCTTCTCGGGTTTATGTACCACTCACTGGCGCACAGGTGCCTCTCCAGAGCTCGTCAGCTCGTTAGCTCAAGGGAGCAGTCATTGGACAAAAAGAAAAAAGGGAGCACACTGCCTCACACTCAAGCAAAAGGTTAGCCCCAATGCATCATGGTAAATGCAGTCACTTCGTTTTGTGCTGAAAAAGTAATCAAAAGTCTTTCACCTAAGTAGGTGCAGCAAGTGCTGTGTATCTCTGGACACGTGTTTCTAGGTTTAGCCCGTCATCAGCAGAGAGCAGCCAAGTCTGTGGGGTTGCTTGAAATGCTGCCAAAAGTCTTCTCGGGTTTATGTACCACTCACTGGCGCACAGGTGCCTCTCCAGAGCTCGTCAGCTCGTTAGCTCAAGGGAGCAGTCATTGGACAAAAAGAAAAAAGGGAGCACACTGCCTCACACTCAAGCAAAAGGTTAGCCCCAATGCATCATGGTAAATGCAGTCACTTCGTTTTGTGTTGAAAAAGTAATCAAAAGTCTTTCACCTAAGTAGGTGCAGCAAGTGCTGTGTATCTCTGGACACGTGTTTCTAGGTTTAGCCCGTCATCAGCAGAGAGCAGCCAAGTCTGTGGGGTTGCTTGAAATGCCGCCAAAAGTCTTCTCGGGTTTATGTACCACTCACTGGCGCACAGGTGCCTCTCCAGAGCTCGTCAGCTCGTTAGCTCAAGGGAGCAGTCATTGGACAAAAAGAAAAAAGGGAGCACACTGCCTCACACTCAAGCAAAAGGTTAGCCCCAATGCATCATGGTAAATGCAGTCACTTCGTTTTGTGCTGAAAAAGTAATCAAAAGTCTTTCACCTAAGTAGGTGCAGCAAGTGCTGTGTATCTCTGGACACGTGTTTCTAGGTTTAGCCCGTCATCAGCAGAGAGCAGCCAAGTCTGTGGGGTTGCTTGAAATGCCGCCAAAAGTCTTCTCGGGTTTATGTACCACTCACTGGCGCACAGGTGCCTCTCCAGAGCTCGTCAGCTCGTTAGCTCAAGGGAGCAGTCATTGGACAAAAAGAAAAAAGGGAGCACACTGCCTCACACTCAAGCAAAAGGTTAGCCCCAATGCATCATGGTAAATGCAGTCACTTCGTTTTGTGCTGAAAAAGTAATCAAAAGTCTTTCACCTAAGTAGGTGCAGCAAGTGCTGTGTATCTCTGGACACGTGTTTCTAGGTTTAGCCCGTCATCAGCAGAGAGCAGCCAAGTCTGTGGGGTTGCTTGAAATGCCGCCAAAAGTCTTCTCGGGTTTATGTACCACTCACTGGCGCACAGGTGCCTCTCCAGAGCTCGTCAGCTCGTTAGCTCAAGGGAGCAGTCATTGGACAAAAAGAAAAAAGGGAGCACACTGCCTCACACTCAAGCAAAAGGTTAGCCCCAATGCATCATGGTAAATGCAGTCACTTCATTTTGTGCTGAAAAAGTAATCAAAAGTCTTTCACCTAAGTAGGTGCAGCAAGTGCTGTGTATCTCTGGACACGTGTTTCTAGGTTTAGCCCGTCATCAGCAGAGAGCAGCCAAGTCTGTGGGGTTGCTTGAAATGCCGCCAAAAGTCTTCTCGGGTTTATGTACCACTCACTGGCGCACAGGTGCCTCTCCAGAGCTCGTCAGCTCGTTAGCTCAAGGGAGCAGTCATTGGACAAAAAGAAAAAAGGGAGCACACTGCCTCACACTCAAGCAAAAGGTTAGCCCCAATGCATCATGGTAAATGCAGTCACTTCGTTTTGTGCTGAAAAAGTAATCAAAAGTCTTTCACCTAAGTAGGTGCAGCAAGTGCTGTGTATCTCTGGACACGTGTTTCTAGGTTTAGCCCGTCATCAGCAGAGAGCAGCCAAGTCTGTGGGGTTGCTTGAAATGCCGCCAAAAGTCTTCTCGGGTTTATGTACCACTCACTGGCGCACAGGTGCCTCTCCAGAGCTCGTCAGCTCGTTAGCTCAAGGGAGCAGTCATTGGACAAAAAGAAAAAAGGGAGCACACTGCCTCACACTCAAGCAAAAGGTTAGCCCCAATGCATCATGGTAAATGCAGTCACTTCGTTTTGTGCTGAAAAAGTAATCAAAAGTCTTTCACCTAAGTAGGTGCAGCAAGTGCTGTGTATCTCTGGACACGTTTTTCTAGGTTTAGCCCGTCATCAGCAGAGAGCAGCCAAGTCTGTGGGGTTGCTTGAAATGCCGCCAAAAGTCTTCTCGGGTTTATGTACCACTCACTGGCGCACAGGTGCCTCTCCAGAGCTCGTCAGCTCGTTAGCTCAAGGGAGCAGTCATTGGACAAAAAGAAAAAAGGGAGCACACTGCCTCACACTCAAGCAAAAGGTTAGCCCCAATGCATCATGGTAAATGCAGTCACTTCCTTTTGTGCTGAAAAAGTAATCAAAAGTCTTTCACCTAAGTAGGTGCAGCAAGTGCTGTGTATCTCTGGACACGTGTTTCTAGGTTTAGCCCGTCATCAGCAGAGAGCAGCCAAGTCTGTGGGGTTGCTTGAAATGCCGCCAAAAGTCTTCTCGGGTTTATGTACCACTCACTGGCGCACAGGTGCCTCTCCAGAGCTCGTCAGCTCGTTAGCTCAAGGGAGCAGTCATTGGACAAAAAGAAAAAAGGGAGCACACTGCCTCACACTCAAGCAAAAGGTTAGCCCCAATGCATCATGGTAAATGCAGTCACTTCGTTTTGTGCTGAAAAAGTAATCAAAAGTCTTTCACCTAAGTAGGTGCAGCAAGTGCTGTGTATCTCTGGACACGTGTTTCTAGGTTTAGCCCGTCATCAGCAGAGAGCAGCCAAGTCTGTGGGGTTGCTTGAAATGCCGCCAAAAGTCTTCTCGGGTTTATGTACCACTCACTGGCGCACAGGTGCCTCTCCAGAGCTCGTCAGCTCGTTAGCTCAAGGGAGCAGTCATTGGACAAAAAGAAAAAAGGGAGCACACTGCCTCACACTCAAGCAAAAGGTTAGCCCCAATGCATCATGGTAAATGCAGTCACTTCGTTTTGTGCTGAAAAAGTAATCAAAAGTCTTTCACCTAAGTAGGTGCAGCAAGTGCTGTGTATCTCTGGACACGTGTTTCTAGGTTTAGCCCGTCATCAGCAGAGAGCAGCCAAGTCTGTGGGGTTGCTTGAAATGCCGCCAAAAGTCTTCTCGGGTTTATGTACCACTCACTGGCGCACAGGTGCCTCTCCAGAGCTCGTCAGCTCGTTAGCTCAAGGGAGCAGTCATTGGACAAAAAGAAAAAAGGGAGCACACTGCCTCACACTCAAGCAAAAGGTTAGCCCCAATGCATCATGGTAAATGCAGTCACTTCGTTTTGTGCTGAAAAAGTAATCAAAAGTCTTTCACCTAAGTAGGTGCAGCAAGTGCTGTGTATCTCTGGACACGTGTTTCTAGGTTTAGCCCGTCATCAGCAGAGAGCAGCCAAGTCTGTGGGGTTGCTTGAAATGCCGCCAAAAGTCTTCTCGGGTTTATGTACCACTCACTGGCGCACAGGTGCCTCTCCGGAGCTCGTCAGCTCGTTAGCTCAAGGGAGCAGTCATTGGACAAAAAGAAAAAAGGGAGCACACTGCCTCACACTCAAGCAAAAGGTTAGCCCCAATGCATCATGGTAAATGCAGTCACTTCGTTTTGTGCTGAAAAAGTAATCAAAAGTCTTTCACCTAAGTAGGTGCAGCAAGTGCTGTGTATCTCTGGACACGTGTTTCTAGGTTTAGCCCGTCATCAGCAGAGAGCAGCCAAGTCTGTGGGGTTGCTTGAAATGCCGCCAAAAGTCTTCTCGGGTTTATGTACCACTCACTGGCGCACAGGTGCCTCTCCAGAGCTCGTCAGCTCGTTAGCTCAAGGGAGCAGTCATTGGACAAAAAGAAAAAAGGGAGCACACTGCCTCACACTCAAGCAAAAGGTTAGCCCCAATGCATCATGGTAAATGCAGTCACTTCGTTTTGTGCTGAAAAAGTAATCAAAAGTCTTTCACCTAAGTAGGTGCAGCAAGTGCTGTGTATCTCTGGACACGTGTTTCTAGGTTTAGCCCGTCATCAGCAGAGAGCAGCCAAGTCTGTGGGGTTGCTTGAAATGCCGCCAAAAGTCTTCTCGGGTTTATGTACCACTCACTGGCGCACAGGTGCCTCTCCAGAGCTCGTCAGCTCGTTAGCTCAAGGGAGCAGTCATTGGACAAAAAGAAAAAAGGGAGCACACTGCCTCACACTCAAGCAAAAGGTTAGCCCCAATGCATCATGGTAAATGCAGTCACTTCGTTTTGTGCTGAAAAAGTAATCAAAAGTCTTTCACCTAAGTAGGTGCAGCAAGTGCTGTGTATCTCTGGACACGTGTTTCTAGGTTTAGCCCGTCATCAGCAGAGAGCAGCCAAGTCTGTGGGGTTGCTTGAAATGCCGCCAAAAGTCTTCTCGGGTTTATGTACCACTCACTGGCGCACAGGTGCCTCTCCAGAGCTCGTCAGCTCGTTAGCTCAAGGGAGCAGTCATTGGACAAAAAGAAAAAAGGGAGCACACTGCCTCACACTCAAGCAAAAGGTTAGCCCCAATGCATCATGGTAAATGCAGTCACTTCGTTTTGTGCTGAAAAAGTAATCAAAAGTCTTTCACCTAAGTAGGTGCAGCAAGTGCTGTGTATCTCTGGACACGTGTTTCTAGATTTAGCCCGTCATCAGCAGAGAGCAGCCAAGTCTGTGGGGTTGCTTGAAATGCCGCCAAAAGTCTTCTCGGGTTTATGTACCACTCACTGGCGCACAGGTGCATCTCCAGAGCTCGTCAGCTCGTTAGCTCAAGGGAGCAGTCATTGGACAAAAAGAAAAAAGGGAGCACACTGCCTCACACTCAAGCAAAAGGTTAGCCCCAATGCATCATGATAAATGCAGTCACTTCGTTTTGTGCTGAAAAAGTAATCAAAAGTCTTTCACCTAAGTAGGTGCAGCAAGTGCTGTGTATCTCTGGACACGTGTTTCTAGGTTTAGCCCGTCATCAGCAGAGAGCAGCCAAGTCTGTGGGGTTGCTTGAAATGCCGCCAAAAGTCTTCTCGGGTTTATGTACCACTCACTGGCGCACAGGTGCCTCTCCAGAGCTCGTCAGCTCGTTAGCTCAAGGGAGCAGTCATTGGACAAAAAGAAAAAAGGGAGCACACTGCCTCACACTCAAGCAAAAGGTTAGCCCCAATGCATCATGGTAAATGCAGTCACTTCGTTTTGTGCTGAAAAAGTAATCAAAAGTCTTTCACCTAAGTAGGTGCAGCAAGTGCTGTGTATCTCTGGACACGTGTTTCTAGGTTTAGCCCGTCATCAGCAGAGAGCAGCCAAGTCTGTGGGGTTGCTTGAAATGCCGCCAAAAGTCTTCTCGGGTTTATGTACCACTCACTGGCGCACAGGTGCCTCTCCAGAGCTCGTCAGCTCGTTAGCTCAAGGGAGCAGTCATTGGACAAAAAGAAAAAAGGGAGCACACTGCCTCACACTCAAGCAAAAGGTTAGCCCCAATGCATCATGGTAAATGCAGTCACTTCGTTTTGGATGTCTAAATGACGGCTCCCGTGAGCCTCTTGCTGACGAGCACTGGCGATGCACCTGTGTGCCTACTGAGTGGTACAAAAACCTGTGAAGACGTTTGGCAGCATTTCAAGCGACCCCTTCAGTTACATACGCTCTCTGCTGATGACGGCCGAAAGCCAGAAACACGTGTCCAGAGATACGGCACTCGCTGCACCTACCTTAGGTGAAAGACTTTCTACAGCGATACAGCACTTGCTGCACCTACATTTGGGTGAATCGTTGTTTGAAAAATTCTCGCTATTTATATTTAAATGACTGCATTTACCATGATGCCTTGGGGCTATTTTCCGCTTGAATGCAAGGCAGTGTGCTCTCTTTTTCTTTTTGGATGTCTAAATGACGGCTCCCGTGAGCCTCTTGCTGACGAGCACTGACGATGCACCTGTGTGCCTACTGAGTGGTACAAAAACCTGTGAAGACGTTTGGCAGCATTTCAAGCGACCCCTTCAGTTACATACGCTCTCTGCTGATGACGGCCGAAAGCCAGAAACACGTGTCCAGAGATACGGCACTCGCTGCACCTACCTTAGGTGAAAGACTTTCTGCAGCGATACAGCACTTGCTGCACCTACATTTGGGTGAATCGTTGTTTGAAAAATTCTCGCTATTTATATTTAAATGACTGCATTTACCATGATGCCTTGGGGCTATTTTCCGCTTGAATGCAAGGCAGTGTGCTCTCTTTTTCTTTTTGGATGTCTAAATGACGGCTCCCGTGAGCCTCTTGCTGACGAGCACTGGCGATGCACCTGTGTGCCTACTGAGTGGTACAAAAACCTGTGAAGACGTTTGGCAGCATTTCAAGCGACCCCTTCAGTTACATACGCTCTCTGCTGATGACGGCTGAAAGCCAGAAACACGTGTCCAGAGATACGGCACTCGCTGCACCTACCTTAGGTGAAAGACTTTCTACAGCGATACAGCACTTGCTGCACCTACATTTGGGTGAATCGTTGTTTGAAAAATTCTCGCTATTTATATTTAAATGACTGCATTTACCATGATGCCTTGGGGCTATTTTCCGCTTGAATGCAAGGCAGTGTGCTCTCTTTTTCTTTTTGGATGTCTAAATGACGGCTCCCGTGAGCCTCTTGCTGACGAGCACTGGCGATGCACCTGTGTGCCTACTGAGTGGTACAAAAACCTGTGAAGACGTTTGGCAGCATTTCAAGCGACCCCTTCAGTTACATACGCTCTCTGCTGATGACGGCCGAAAGCCAGAAACACGTGTCCAGAGATACGGCACTCGCTGCACCTACCTTAGGTGAAAGACTTTCTACAGCGATACAGCATTTGCTGCACCTACATTTGGGTGAATCGTTGTTTGAAAAATTCTCGCTATTTATATTTAAATGACTGCATTTACCATGATGCCTTGGGGCTATTTTCCGCTTGAATGCAAGGCAGTGTGCTCTCTTTTTCTTTTTGGATGTCTAAATGACGGCTCCCGTGAGCCTCTTGCTGACGAGCACTGGCGATGCACCTGTGTGCCTACTGAGTGGTACAAAAACCTGTGAAGACGTTTGGCAGCATTTCAAGCGACCCCTTCAGTTACATACGCTCTCTGCTGATGACGGCCGAAAGCCAGAAACACGTGTCCAGAGATACGGCACTCGCTGCACCTACCTTAGGTGAAAGACTTTCTACAGCGATACAGCACTTGCTGCACCTACATTTGGGTGAATCGTTGTTTGAAAAATTCTCGCTATTTATATTTAAATGACTGCATTTACCATGATGCCTTGGGGCTATTTTCCGCTTGAATGCAAGGCAGTGTGCTCTCTTTTTCTTTTTGGATGTCTAAATGACGGCTCCCGTGAGCCTCTTGCTGACGAGCACTGGCGATGCACCTGTGTGCCTACTGAGTGGTACAAAAACCTGTGAAGACGTTTGGCAGCATTTCAAGCGACCCCTTCAGTTACATACGCTCTCTGCTGATGACGGCCGAAAGCCAGAAACACGTGTCCAGAGATACGGCACTCGCTGCACCTACCTTAGGTGAAAGACTTTCTACAGCGATACAGCACTTGCTGCACCTACATTTGGGTGAATCGTTGTTTGAAAAATTCTCGCTATTTATATTTAAATGACTGCATTTACCATGATGCCTTGGGGCTATTTTCCGCTTGAATGCAAGGCAGTGTGCTCTCTTTTTCTTTTTGGATGTCTAAATGACGGCTCCCGTGAGCCTCTTGCTGACGAGCACTGGCGATGCACCTGTGTGCCTACTGAGTGGTACAAAAACCTGTGAAGACGTTTGGCAGCATTTCAAGCGACCCCTTCAGTTACATACGCTCTCTGCTGATGACGGCCGAAAGCCAGAAACACGTGTCCAGAGATACGGCACTCGCTGCACCTACCTTAGGTGAAAGACTTTCTACAGCGATACAGCACTTGCTGCACCTACATTTGGGTGAATCGTTGTTTGAAAAATTCTCGCTATTTATATTTAAATGACTGCATTTACCATGATGCCTTGGGGCTATTTTCCGCTTGAATGCAAGGCAGTGTGCTCTCTTTTTCTTTTTTGGATGTCTAAATGACGGCTCCCGTGAGCCTCTTGCTGACGAGCACTGGCGATGCACCTGTGTGCCTACTGAGTGGTACAAAAACCTGTGAAGACGTTTGGCAGCATTTCAAGCGACCCCTTCAGTTACATACGCTCTCTGCTGATGACGGCCGAAAGCCAGAAACACGTGTCCAGAGATACGGCACTCGCTGCACCTACCTTAGGTGAAAGACTTTCTACAGCGATACAGCACTTGCTGCACCTACATTTGGGTGAATCGTTGTTTGAAAAATTCTCGCTATTTATATTTAAATGACTGCATTTACCATGATGCCTTGGGGCTATTTTCCGCTTGAATGCAAGGCAGTGTGCTCTCTTTTTCTTTTTGGATGTCTAAATGACGGCTCCCGTGAGCCTCTTGCTGACGAGCACTGGCGATGCACCTGTGTGCCTACTGAGTGGTACAAAAACCTGTGAAGACGTTTGGCAGCATTTCAAGCGACCCCTTCAGTTACATACGCTCTCTGCTGATGACGGCCGAAAGCCAGAAACACGTGTCCAGAGATACGGCACTCGCTGCACCTACCTTAGGTGAAAGACTTTCTACAGCGATACAGCACTTGCTGCACCTACATTTGGGTGAATCGTTGTTTGAAAAATTCTCGCTATTTATATTTAAATGACTGCATTTACCATGATGCCTTGGGGCTATTTTCCGCTTGAATGCAAGGCAGTGTGCTCTCTTTTTCTTTTTGGATGTCTAAATGACGGCTCCCGTGAGCCTCTTGCTGACGAGCACTGGCGATGCACCTGTGTGCCTACTGAGTGGTACAAAAACCTGTGAAGACGTTTGGCAGCATTTCAAGCGACCCCTTCAGTTACATACGCTCTCTGCTGATGACGGCCGAAAGCCAGAAACACGTGTCCAGAGATATGGCACTCGCTGCACCTACCTTAGGTGAAAGACTTTCTACAGCGATACAGCACTTGCTGCACCTACATTTGGGTGAATCGTTGTTTGAAAAATTCTCGCTATTTATATTTAAATGACTGCATTTACCATGATGCCTTGGGGCTATTTTCCGCTTGAATGCAAGGCAGTGTGCTCTCTTTTTCTTTTTGGATGTCTAAATGACGGCTCCCGTGAGCCTCTTGCTGACGAGCACTGGCGATGCACCTGTGTGCCTACTGAGTGGTACAAAAACCTGTGAAGACGTTTGGCAGCATTTCAAGCGACCCCTTCAGTTACATACGCTCTCTGCTGATGACGGCCGAAAGCCAGAAACACGTGTCCAGAGATACGGCACTCGCTGCACCTACCTTAGGTGAAAGACTTTCTACAGCGATACAGCACTTGCTGCACCTACATTTGGGTGAATCGTTGTTTGAAAAATTCTCGCTATTTATATTTAAATGACTGCATTTACCATGATGCCTTGGGGCTATTTTCCGCTTGAATGCAAGGCAGTGTGCTCTCTTTTTTTTTTTTTGGATGTCTAAATGACGGCTCCCGTGAGCCTCTTGCTGACGAGCACTGGCGATGCACCTGTGTGCCTACTGAGTGGTACAAAAACCTGTGAAGACGTTTGGCAGCATTTCAAGCGACCCCTTCAGTTACATACGCTCTCTGCTGATGACGGCCGAAAGCCAGAAACACGTGTCCAGAGATACGGCACTCGCTGCACCTACCTTAGGTGAAAGACTTTCTACAGCGATACAGCACTTGCTGCACCTACATTTGGGTGAATCGTTGTTTGAAAAATTCTCGCTATTTATATTTAAATGACTGCATTTACCATGATGCCTTGGGGCTATTTTCCGCTTGAATGCAAGGCAGTGTGCTCTCTTTTTCTTTTTAAGGTTACAACATTTGAGGGGCTGTATTTTTGATTGCTTGGGAGCATATGTATAGTCTGGTTTTTCCAGAGCTGGGCCAGCACCTAATTGACAGCAAGCTGACTGACCCCAAGAAGCTTGCACAGGAAGCAGACCATTGGGAGAGCACCAGGGTCCAGAAGAGGTATGGGGGAGGCCATGCCAAGGGTGGGCAGGGTCCCTCTCAGTATAAAGGGGAGGGTAAGAGTACATCCTCTAAGAGGCCCCAACATAGTTCCCAGGGTAAGGATTTCAAGCCTCAGTGGAAAAGAAGCCTAGGTTTTCTAAAGGGAAACCTGCAGATGGGGTTCCAACAAATGTTATGCATGTGACCAGGTGGATCATGTGGGGAAGGACCTCAAATGGCCCAAGTGGACACCGGCACCTACTGGTGCTCAGTCACAGGGTTTGGCCAGTGTAGCGCTTGGGGAGGAGTTGGTTCCAGGTGGGTGGGAGCCAGCTGAGATGACCCTTGTCTCACTAGGGGTCAGTGAGATGGTCCAGAGAACCCTTATGCCTGAGAACACTAAGAAGCACAGGCAGTGGGTGACCATCAATAAACAGAGGGTGGAGGCTCTGAGAGACACAGGAGCCAGTGTGATTACTGTGAGAAGTCTACTGGTGTCTGAAGAGCAGATAGATCCCCATGTACTTCACTAAGTAGTTGCGGTAGACAACTCTAAGTGCCTGTGCAGAGCGGCACAGGTTCCTTTTGAATAGGGAGGTCTCAGGTGCCTTGAAAGCAGCTATGAGTCCAACCATGCCTGTATAATGTCTGCTTACCAATGACCTGGAGGATTCACTTGGAGATGTTGGAGATGTTTGGTCTGCCTGGTTGGATGTGTGTGTCAACCCAGTTGATGGCAGTCCATCAGGGTGATCAGGAGACCATGGAGCCTGAAAGAGTGGCCCAGGTGTCTGCCAGAAGGGGGAAGGGTAAGAGGTGTGGGAAACCATTCTAAAAGGGTTGTATGATGGAGCCACGCATGTGGCAACCACGCGTGCCTGAACAACGACTGCTTTGCTTCCACACATTTTTCCACAATTTTTCATTATAAAGGTATGCCTAGTAAAGGCATGTGTGGAAACGGCATGCATGGTAGTCGCATGCCCAGAAGTACCTCAACCCCCCACCCTTAAAAACGACCCCGTTACCCCCACCCATCCTGAGCCCTTAAACTGACGGCACCCCAAAAATAAGACAACCCAACCCCTAAAAGCAAAATGACCCTGACCCCCTCACCCCCACCCCTAAAATCAGAAGTACCCCAACCCCCACCTTTAAAAACTACCTGATACCCCCACCCACCCTGAGCCCTAAAACCGACCCCCATCCCCAAAAATATAACAACCCAACACCTAAAAACAAAATTACCCCACCCCCACCCTGCCCCTAAAAACAGAAGTACCCCGACCTCCTACCTCAACAATCTACCCCAATACCCTCCCACCCACCTGGAGCCCTAAAACCAACACCCACCCCCAAAAATAAAACTACCCAACCCCTAAAAACAAAATGACCTTGACCATGCACCCCTGCCCCTAAAAACCTGACCCCGCCTGCCCTGAATACAAAATTATTCCAACCCCCACCCCTAAAAACCTGAACCCACCACCCACCCTAAATACAAAATTATCCCAACCCCTTACCCCTAAAAACCGACCCTAAATACATAATTACCCAACCACACCCACCCCTAATAACCCGACCCCCACCCACCCTTAATACAAAATGATCCCAACCCCCACACCTAAAAACCAACACCCCCCCAACTGCCCTGAATACAAAATTACCCCAACTGTCAGGAAAACTATTGCCAGCGTTGTTAAGTTCTTCCATCAGCAAAAACGATTCCCCTTTTCCTTGTACCCACGTTGGTTGCCGTGGCTTCCTCACTCCCATGGCTCTTATGAAGGCTGCCACTCAAGCTGGTGACCACAAATCCTTGTGAGGTCAGTGCTCTAGTGTTTCTACCTTAGTCTCGTGCTGAAGCTTCCCTCCAGCTGTTTCTCTCTGGGAGCCTTGCACTTCAACTGTCATTCTGAGGAGAATCAACAGTGTTCCTGAGGCGCTTAATTTCATAGAGAATTCTTCCAGTTTTTAGTAATTCATTATTTATCTTGTTACGGTGTGCACACCAGCTACATTTTCCCTCTTGAAGAAGCCACATTTTTTCTTTCTTCCAACAACTGGCTATCAGCTTTCTGAGGAGAATTCGTTTTGGCTGAACAGAACTTCAAGCAACTGCAGT
This sequence comes from Pleurodeles waltl, assembly GCF_031143425.1. Taxonomy (NCBI): domain Eukaryota; kingdom Metazoa; phylum Chordata; class Amphibia; order Caudata; family Salamandridae; genus Pleurodeles; species Pleurodeles waltl. Next base: position 509,977,854 of record NC_090444.1, on the reverse strand, counting down.
AAGGAATCCTTTTGTATGATTTCCAGACTTGCCAATATATATATGTACATTTATATTCAAGAACTCTTTGCTTTGCAGACTTGTCACTCTTACAGACAAACCTCAGTGCTCAGACTAATTCCTAGAGACTGAGAAAACTGTACCTTGAGGAGGAGTTTTAATTTCCTCTAAAATACATTAGTAGTTAGTATATTTGTGAACTTTTGAACTGTTCTCCAGAGAACCTTGGAAACCTCTGACTGGAAAAAAGAAGATATTAAGTTATCCTTGTTCTCTTAGAGAGAGGCTAGTATCTTAAAAGATCCATGTTAGGAGAACAATAGTGTTAGGTGCATGAGAATGGCTGAACAGTTGAATGCACAGTAGGAATGTACTTATCTATACTCTTATCAGCTGACTGCAGGTCCTTCTTTTAAAGAAATCCCAATAAGATGAAAGGTGCGGGTTTTCAGAGATACACTGTGAACATCTTATCTTCAAGTGGGAAACACAGGCTGGAACTGGATCTGGAGGTGGTCTCTCTTTTTTCTATTCCCATTCCCTTTCCCCTTAGTGAATGCAGGGTTCAGATAATCAGTTAAAGTCTGAGCACGCATCCGTTGGAGGGAGTTTGGTAAAATGCACCTGCCTCTGTGGAAGTTTGATTTAATGGATAATCTTCTGACACCAACCCGCCACCCTCCCCTAAAAACCCGACCCCTCCACCCGCCCTAAATAGAACATTACCCCAACCCCCACCCTTAAAAACCCGCCCGACCTCAATACAAAATTACCCTGGCCCCCCACACCTCACCCCTAGTACCCCACCCCCACCCACCCTAAATACAAAATTACCCCAAATCCCCATCCCTGCCCCTAAAAACCTGAACCCCCACCTGCCCTAAATACAAAATTACCCTGACCCCCCAAATACAAAATTACCCTGACCCCCGCACCCTGCCTCTAAAAAGCTGAATCCCCCACCCGCCCAAAATACAAAATTACCCCGACCCCCTGCCCCTAAAAACCCAACCCCCACCCCTAAATACAAAATTATCCTGACCCCCACCCCACCCCTAAAAACAAAATAACCCCTACCCCCCAACCGCGCCCTAAAAACCATAGTACCAACCCCCACCCCTTCCCCTTAAAAATTAAAATAACCTAATCACCCCAACCCCCTAAAGCCCGTCCCACCACAAACCTAAAAACTAAAAACTACTTCCAACCCTGCCCCAGCCCCACTGACCTGAACACATCCTCTCTTGATGGAACTTCCTTTTTCTCTGCCTTATCCATGCATGTACATTGTTCAGCACATGCGTGGTTAATGCAGAGAAAAGGCTTCAATTTTTTTGTGTGAACAACGCAGGCATGGTTCCGGATGCGTTGTTCCAGATCCTTCCCCTCTAAAAGTTCCCAAAGTCCAGGAGGAGGCTGGACCTGAGGTGGAAGCCCTGGAGCCTACTGGGGAACAGGTGGCTGAGATAGTGGAGGTCCCTGAGCTATCTCACTGGCAGTAGGAAAGGGGACCCAACAGGGAGGTGTTCTGTTAGGCACAGAAGACATGCCCTACTCTGAAGGGTCTGTGGCAGCAGGCTGCAGAACAGGCGTCTGGCAAAGAGTCTAGATCACAGTTGATCTACTGGGAGAATGGCCTCCTGTATAGTGAGCCTAAGGTTGCTGAGCCTGGGTCAGCCCGTGTGCTGATGGTACCCAGGTGATTCCGAGCCTTCATACTGGGTCTGGCTCATGATGTGCCTTTAGCTACTCATATGGGGCAGGACAAGACCTTTAAATGGCTTGTCACCCACTTCTACTGGCCCCAAATGTGCAGGCACTCAGGTGAACACTGTAGGTCTTGCCAAACATGTCAGGCAAGTGGTAAGAGTGGGGGGAAATGTAAGGCTCCCCTCCAACCTTTTCCTGTAGTCAGCACCCTCTTTGAAAGGGTTGTGATTGACATTGTGGGGCCTCTAGATTCCAAGACAGCCATGGGTACAGGTTCATCCTGTCGTGCTGGACCATGCCACCCGGTACCCAGAAGCCATTCCTTTGAGGTCAATCACCTTCCCTGTGGTAAGACGTGCTTTGATGGAGGGATTTTACCCACCTGGGGTTCCCCAATGAGGTGGTATCTGATGGGGTACCAACTTCATATCAACATATATGAAGTCTCTGTGGAAGGAGTGTGGGGTGACATATAAGTTCACCACTCCCCACCACGCCCAAAGTAACATTCTGGTTGAGAGATTCAACTGCACCTTGAAGGACATGATCATGGGCCTGTCAGAGCCCTTGAGGCGTAAGTGGGACGTCCTCTTGCCATGCCTTCTGTTCGCCTACAGGGAGGTGCCTCAAAAGGGTCTTGGATTTAGCCCCTTTGAGTTACTGTATGGCCACCCTATCAGGGGACCTTTGAGTCTGGTTAGAGAAGGCTTGGAGAAAGCCTCCTGTAAGCCCCCCCAGAATGTATTAATTTACATGCTGGCTTTTAGGAACCTGACACTTCGCTTCAGGAAGCTCACCCAAGAGAACCTGGAAGCAACCCAGGAAGATATGAAGCACTGATATGACCAGAATGCCACTCTGGTTGAGTCCCAGCCTAGCCAAAAAGTTTGGGTGATGACCCCAGTGGAGCCTAGGGCTCTTCAAGATAAGTGGACGGGCCATTTGAGGTAGTGGAGCACAAGAGCGATGTCACCTATCTGGTGAACTTACGGACTCCCAGGAACCCCCTGAGGGTCCTACATGCCAATCGCCCCAAGCCTCATTTTGAGAGGACAGAGGTAACAATGCTCTTGGTAACAGATGATGGGTTGGAGGAAGAGAGTGAGCCTCTTCCTCACCTCCTGTCTCCCAAAGAGAAGGATGTTTCAGTGGAGGGTGTGAACCTCTCCCCCTCCCTGGCCCCAGAGCAACAAAGGGACTGTCGCCAAGTGTTGGGACAGTTTGCTCCTCTCTTTTTCTTGATCCCAGGGGTCACTCATTTGTGTACACATGATGTGGACATTAGATATAGTCCTCCTGTTAAACATAAGGTTTACAGAAAGACTGACAAGGTTAGGGCCAACATAAAGGATGGAGTATCCAAAATGTTAGCCCTTGGGGTACTTGAGTTCTCTAGTAGCCCTTGGGCCAGCTTGTAGTCTTTGGCCCCAAAGCTGCTGTTCCTGGTGCCACCCCAGAACTCCGTTTCTGTGTGGATTACCAGGTACTTAACGCAGTCACTAAAACTGACGCACACCCCATTCTCCGAGCTGATGAGCTCATTGACCGGTTATGGGCTGCCAAATATCTATGTACTTTTGACTTCACCTCTGGATATTGGCAGATTGCTCTGACTGAGGGGGCTAAGGAGAAGTATGCATTCTCCACTCCAGATGGGCACTACCAGTTTAGAATGATGCCCTTTGGGATGAAGAATGCCCCTGCCACCTTTCAGAGGTTGGTCAACCAGGTGTTGGCTGGAATGGATGATTTCAGTGCTGCCTTCCTGGATGACATTGCTGTGTTCAGCTCCCTTTGAGAGGAACAATTGCAGCACCTCTGCAAAGTGTTGGAGGCCCTGCATAAGGCAGGCCTCACTATGAAGGCTGGCAAGTGCCAAATAGGGTAGGGTTCTGTGGTGTACTTGGGACACCAGGTGGGGAGTTGCCAGGTGACCCCCCCCCCACAGCCAAACATTGACACCATTCTGGCTTGGGAGCCTCCCAAGACCCAGACTAAGGTGAGAGCCTTTGTGGGTCTCACAGGTTACTATAGGAAGTTTGTCAAGCGGTATGATACTATTGTTGCTCCCTTGACTGAGTTAACTTCCAAAAAGCAGCACTGAAAGGTGATCTGGATTGATGCTTGCCAGACAGCTTTTGATGCTCTGAAGGCAGCCATATGCAAGGCACCCGTGCTGAAGGCACCTGACTTCTCCAAAGAATTTGTTGTGCAGACAGATGCTTCAATGCATGGTGTAAGAGCAGGGTTATCACAGCTAAATGAAGTGGGCCTAGACCAACCTGTAGCCTTCATTAGTAGGAGGTTATTTTCCCGGGAACGTAGGTGGAGTGCAATTGAGTGTGAAGCTTTTGCTGTGGTCTGGGCACTGAAGAAGCTAAGGGCCTTCTTGTTTGGGACTCACCTCCAGGTTCAGACCAACCACAGGCCCCTCAGATGGTTAATTCAGATGAGGGGTGAGAATCCAAAACTGTAGAGGTGGTCCATTTCCCTAAAGGGGATGGACTTTAGGGTGGAACACCGCCCTGGCACAGAATACTCCAGTGCTGATGATCTGTCCAGATTCTTCCACCTTAGCAATGAGAACTCTCATGAGGTAGGGTCATTCTTGTCACTTTCAGCTGGGGGGACACGTGTTAGACTTGGCATCCTTGGTGTGGTCTCCACTGTCTTTTTTGCCTCTGCTTCCCATGTTTTAACTGTGTGCTGGACTCTGGTTTAGCTATTTTTGGTACTCTGGGAACTTTACCACTTCTGCAGAGTGTTAAAGTGCAAGGGTTCCTGTATAAAAATGTATTGGTGTTTGGCTTTTTCAAGATTGGCATATTTAATTTACTAGTAAGTCACTAGTAAAGTGCACTAGAGGTGCTCTGAGCTTATAAATCAAATGCTACTAGTGGAGTGGGTCTGCAGCACTGGTTGTGCCACTCACATTAGTATCCCTAAAAACATGGCTCAGACATGCCACTGCATTGTCTGTGTGTGCAGTTTTAAACTGCCAATTCAACTTGGCAAGTGTACCCACTTGCCAGGTCTAAACCTTCCCTTTTTATACATGTAAGGCGCCCCTAAGGTAGGCCCTAGTTAGCCCCATGGGCAGGGTGCAGTGTATGTTAAAGGTGGGATATGTACTTGTGTGGTTTTACATGTCCTAACAGTGAAATACTGCTAAATGTGGTTTTCACTGTTGCAAGGCCAATGCCTATTTCTCTCATAGGTTAACATAAGGGTTGCCTTTAAATATCTTTAAAGTCCAGATTCCCTTTGAGAGCAGATTGAAACTTGGAGTTTGGGGTCTCTGGACTCACAATTTAAAAACACATCTGTTAGTGAAGTTGGTTTTTAGATTGTTAGTTTGAAAATGCCGTTTTTAGAAAGTAAACATTTTCTTGCTTTAACCATTCTGTGACTGAGCTTGTTTGTGGATTTGCTGTGTGGGACTGACAGTTGAGCTGTTTGTGAGTCTCCTGTAGACAATAATACAAAGGGAACTGGGGTGTAGCCTGCATATCCTGATGAGCCATCTGGGATGGAGTGGAGCGAGGAGTGGTCACTTACACCTGAATGAGCTATACCTGCCCTCTCACAATGTGGTCTCCAACCCCCTGGTGTGTGTCTGGGGCCTGGCCTGGGCAAGGCAGGACATGGTAAACCACAGAGGCTTTTTTAAGTTTGCCTTCTTCAAAGGCAGAAAGGGGTATAAGTATTGGACCCTAAACCCCAGACTTTTAGATCACTTCTGGATTCCAGAGGAACCTCTGCCAAGGAGAAGAGCTGAAGAGCTGAGGAGAAGTGCTGCCCCTGCCTGTGACTGTGCTTTGTTGGGCAACCTGCAGTTGCTGCTTCTGCCTTTGAAAGGGGACTAAAACTGGACTTTGTTGTGCATTCCTGCTTGAGAAGAATCTCCAAGGGTTTGAGTTGAGCTTGCCTCCTTTCTTTGAGTCTCAGGGCCATCAATGACTTCCTCCGTAAGCACCTGGACTCTCTGTTGAGATGCCTTCCCTGCCAAGTGGTGTTTTATCTAGTCCCTGGACCCTTGCAAGGTGAAGATGGCAGAACAAGAGCTGAAATCAACGCACAGAACCCAGTGTAGGGAAACTTTCCACGCACCATTTGCAACGCGCATGATAAAAGATGCGCCACAGGCTTTGCGGCTAAAATGGAAGCTCCATCTGTATTGTGGCTGGAGGAGCAGTTTTCTAACACTGTGCAGCAGGATTTCTCACACATCGTCCCTACCCTGCGCGAATTTGAGGTGCCCCATCCGAAAATTGACACATCACTCTCTTGCGAGGGAGAAAAACAACGCATATCTGACCCGACCGGAGAAGAAATGAGGCACAGCCTCACTTGTGTGTAAGGAGTCGACGCATTGCTGACTTTTCCGACACACGCTCGTCCGTGCGGCTTTATTTTTGACACAATCCAGGTACTTTGTGCAAAATCAACGCTTCCATTGCTTTCTATGGAGTATGACTCTTATTCTTTCGAAAATTAACATCTTGACTTGTGTATGTTGGATTGAACTGGTGTGGTGTCCATTTTGTAGTCTTTTCGCTACATTACTGTGTGTGATGGTACAAATACTTTACACACCGCTTCTGGGATAAGCCTGCCTGCTCATGCCATGCTACCAATGGGTTGAGTGGGGGTTAACCAGATGTGCTTCTCCTCTGCCCTGACTAGAGTAAGGGTCCTTGCTTGGACAGGGGGTAGCCTGACTGCCAACCAAAGACCCCATTTCCATCAGAGATATATCAGCATTTATATGCTACATGTAAAGCTGCTTTTATTGCACAAAAGGCAGTTGTTTCCAAATCCTTATTTCACAGGAGTATGATGCTATTCTGTGGTTATGATAATATTGCTGTGAATTTCAGATTTCATCCAGTGGAGAACTGGGGGCTTATTTACAAGTCCCTTTGCACAGGGCAGTGCAGCAAGTCAACTTGCTGCACTGCCCTGTGGCACAGGGAAAGGGCAGAAATACTCTGTAACTACAAGATACAGCACATTTCTGTCTTCTCCTCCTGCCCTGTTGCACAATGGGCTGCCTAGCAGCAATGCAGGAACCCTTGCAACATAGTGCAAAGATGCCTGCATCACAGACAGGATTGTTTCTGTGCAGGAAGAGACACCTTCCTGCACACAAAGAAATCAAGATAATTCTCTTTGCACCTCCCCTAGGGAAGCGTAAGATTTTGATGCATTCAGAGGTTTACAATGCTTTGTAAATCTGGCAATGCATCCAAATCCATGGGTGCTGCGTGGGAAACCCACTGAAACAGCCATGGAACGCCTCCCTGGTGTAATGTAAGAGAACGCAGTGACTTGCGCTGTGTAGCCTTACACCATATCTACCAGGCTGTGAAAAGCCATACAAAGTGGGTTTGCATGGCCTTGTAGCTATGTGCCTGCACAATGAACTGGCAGTGTGTCACAGAAAGTGATGGACAAGCAGTTCACAGGGCTTGTGAATAAGACCCTTAGGGGCATATTTATACTCTGTTTGCGCCGGAATTGCGTCGTTTTTTTAAACGCAAAGCTAACTCCATATTTATACTTTGGCGTTAGACCCGTCTAGCGCCAAAGATCTTGGAGTTTGCGTCATTTTTTTGCGTGGACACCTACCTTGCGTTAATGATATGCAACGTAGGCGTTCCCGTCTAAAAAATGACTCCAAGGCATGTGCGCCTTATTTAAACTCCCGTGCAAAAATGGCGCACGGGAGTGGGCGGGTCAAAAAAAATTACGTCCATCCACTTTTGCGTCATTTCTTAACGCCTGGTCAGGGCAGGCGTTAAGGGACCTGTGGGCTCGGAAGGAGCCCAGAGGTGCCCTCCCATGCCCCCAGGGACACCCCCTGCCACCCTTGCCCACCCCAGGAGGACGCCCAAGTATGGAGGGACCCATCCCAGGGAACTTAAGGTAAGTTCAGGTAAGTATTTTATTTTAAATTTTATTGTGGCATAGGGGGGCCTGATTTGTGCCCCCCTACATGCCACTATGCCCAATGACCATGCCCAGGGGACAGGAGTCCCCTGGGCATGGCCATTGGGCAAGGGGGCATGACTCCTGTCTTTGCTAAGACAGGAGTCATGTCAATGGAGGGTGGGAGTTAAAAAAAATGGCGCAAATCGGGTTGAGGCAGATTTTTTGCCTCAGACCGACTTGCCCCATTTCTTGAAGCCCAAGCTCCATTTTCCCCTACGCCGGCGCTGCCTGGTGTGGGTCATTTTTTTTGACGCACACCAGTCAGCTCCGCCGGCTAACGTCATTCCATAAATAAGGCGCCCGCATGGCGCTTTGGAATGGCGTTAGCCGGCGTTAACATTTTTGACGCACAACTGCGTTGGCGCAGTTGTGCGGCAAAAAGTATAAATATGGGCCTTAGAGTCAACCTCATTTTCCCCAGCTAATCAGTTTCCAAGCATCAATGCATTTAAATAATTACAGTACCAAGCCAATCTGATATGTATAAAAACTTTCCTCCATTTCCTCAACATTCTCTTCATGAAAAGTGAAAAAAAATCTGAACATTCTAATTCCAATTGGGGCCTTTACTTAGTTGTACACTACAGACAGCAGCTTCACAACAGTCTGACTTCTACAGTCAGACTGTGTTTTTCAACAAAGCAAAATTCATGTTTCTCCACTGACAAAGGGGACTGATTAGAATATGATAGACAGTACTCTGTTGATCAGGGTGGCAGAGGAACAGAGGCATTACTCATTACAGCTACTCATTACAATGTAAAAAAATTGTGGTGAAAAGTGGTCGTCACTTTTGTTGGCTGCTCATGAAACTTTTCAAAGGTTTTTGTTTTTCTGAAGCAAAATGCAAAAGCAGGAGTTCATTGCCATAGAACAAAAAACTCTTCACCCTAGAAGTTTTCTCCAAGGGTGTGGCAGATCATTCATTTATTTCTATCTCTCACTGCCAGGTTTTTCCTGGCAGAGACAGACAGGAAAAAAGACACTTTAGCATCCAACATAAAGAGGATGGGCAGTATGATTTTGTTTCTCCCTTCCTCTGGCCAACAGGGAAAGTTTTCTATCAACAGAGCAAACGTGGACTCCATTCACAGAAAACATAACGTCCCCCTCACCCATCTCTAAATGAGGCATGCTCATCAAGGGTTTCACGGATAGGGTACTCTATTGCATAGAGAATAGAAAAAAACTTTATTCATTCTAGGTTCACCAAACTCAAGAACTAAAATAAAAAGTAAAAAAAACACATATCTGGTACATGTATAATTTGGCCCTTAATATTACCACATCATGGTTCTCATGGTATTTACAAAATACTTGGGCCCTCATTATGGAGTTGGCAGGATGCTCCGCCACCAACCGTGCCGGCAGTCAATGGAAGATCGCCAGTGGTCGGCATCCCGACAAATTATGATGCCTGGAGCCTCACCACCATTGATGGTGGTGAGGGCCACCAGGAGCCATGCTGACGGTCGGTGGCGGGGTGGATGCTGTTCCACCCTCACCGCCACGTAAGTCCTGACACCGCATGATGCATTCATAGGCGTGGCAGTGTATGGAGAGGCGGCGATGTCGGCAGAGCAGCATCCAGGGAGCCTGTTCCCTCCAGCAGCAGCGTGACGGAAGAGGTAAGTGCTGCCAAGAGGGAAGGGTGTGTGTGTGTGTGTGTGAGTGTGCGAGTGCATGGGTGTGTGTGAGTGTATCTGTGGGGGATGTGTGCCTGTGTGTATGTATGCATGTGTGCATGTAGGTGAATGGTGCATGAGGATGTGGGGGGTTGGGGGACCTGAATTTAGGGGCGGGATGTGGGGGATGGTGAGGGTCTAGCTGGGGGGTCTCCAAGGGGTATTGGGGTGGAGGGTTGGGGGGGTCGTTTTTCAGGGTTCAGGGGGTGGAGGCAGATCTAGGGTCATGGGGGAGCGGTGGGTGTAGTGGCAAGGGGGGGCTGGCATGTCACATACAGGTGACAGGAATGGTTATTCCTGTCACCACTATGCTTTCCGCCAGGGATTACCTGGCGGGGTGTCCTGCAAAGAAATCCTGGTGGAAATGGGATTGTAATCCAACTGCTGGTTCAGCCTCCATTGCAATGCCGACTGTGCCTACAGTCGGCCCATCGATCAATACTGGCCTGGCGGTGGGTGGTAGTCAACTGGCTGCTTTTCAGCCAGTTCACTATTGTGTTCCGAATATGGCGGTCTGCACCGCCATGCTGTTGGCGGTAATGACTGCCACCGATGACGCTGCAGTCCAGACCGCCATGTTCATAATGACCACCTTGGTGTTCAACCTCGAGGGTTATTTTGCCACCATAACCTCCCAATGGCACAGTAGAACCACTTTACATATGGTTATATGACTATATATATACACACACACACAGTCACACACATATATATATATATTTTTTTTTGTTTCACTGAAAAACAAAGGTTAAAGTCATGTTATAGTTAGGTATAAGAACAATATGAGTTTTCAATTTAAAAAAACCTTCGAAATTCACTAAAAAAAAATGAAAGGTTAAAGTAGCGTTATAGTTAGGTGAATTTCTCAGTGACAACATTAATATTTTGAGCTAAACAAAACACAGAAATTCAACAGTTATAGTTAGCAACACTAACTATAACTAGCACCCCGCAATGCACTGCTAATGACCTCATGTATGACATCACGTATGACATGTTCTTTAACATCATTTATGACATCACTGATGATATCTAAAATTACATAATTGATGACACTATTGGTTTAGCCTTAGCCCTTTTTTTTAACTTCTCCTACTACGATCTCACAAGACTCTTTCAGGACTGTAAAACAGAGAGAGGCCCAGCAATTTTCCATGTGAATCTCGCAAAATGCTTGCAAGATTGTAACTTTTTAAAATAAGAACTAAGCATCTACCCATTACAGTAGTTATCTCTTACACACTTTTTCTCATAAACAAGCACAACAATATCCATTCCTATCAATAAAATGTATTGTGAACTTATCTACTCATTTTACTATTTAGTATATACTCTTGCGAGTATGGGGCACTCATATGTCTGCCTTCAGCCATTTATTTTTATGTGTCCTGCGAGAGTCTCATAAGCTTGAACATGTACACAATACGAAGGTCAGGTTTTGCGACTCAGAAATTGTGAGATTTAGAGATTCACAATTTGCGGATCACAAAATCTGATGTACAATAGTGTCTCAGACACTGTAAGTGATTCCCAAATGGGTTGCAAGGGATCTGACTCATTGATATTCTAGAGGAAATTCTCAGACTGCATTCACTTATGGAATGGCCACACTCACAGGGATGGTGGCCTGATGGGATCAACAGACCACCATGCATGTGACTGCTTTTTAAATAAAGCAGTTTATTTGTAATGCAGCTCATTTTCCTTAAAGGAAAAGTGGATGCAGTACAAAAACAACAAAAAAGAAAAGTTTCCTTTTTCATGTTTTCAGAGCAGGCAGTAGTCTGTGGGCCCACTGTCTGCTCTGAAAAAATGTTGGCACCCTCATTCACAAAGGGGAAGGGGTCTCTTGGCTACCCCTTCCCCTTTTTGAATGGGTCACCACCAGTATGAAATTGGTGGTAACTGCAATTGTTTTGTGACTGCATTCATGATTACAAAATAATCATACATACCACTGCGACTCACTATTAGGAAGGGAGGCCTCAGCACACCCCTTCCTAATAGAGACTCGCCAACTCACTTTGCGATTCGGTAAATAGATTAACAAATCACAAAATTGGGTTTGTACATTGGAAAATGTTTTCTTTTGGTCGCAAACAGCCCAATTCTGCAAATTGGGCCGTTTACGACCAAGAAAAAGCTCTGTGCATCTGGCCCTCAGTGTATTTCTCATGACAACAGATATGTAACCTACAGTGTTGATAGTAGAGTATTCAAAAACGTAAGCCTGTGCATTGACACCTTTCTCTGTAAACAATTTTTTGTACCTCCGCTACCTTTTTTTCACTATGTTCTGAAACTCTCACAAGATTGTAAAAAATGTTCAAGTTATATCATTTACACTCTACTTCATTACAGTTCTCACAGCTTTTACTTCCTTCTAGGATTTTAGGAAAAAGTGACAACTCCAGTCCCAGCCTTCTACAGTATGGCAGCAGTATACAGTATAGGAGGGAGTGAGACTGGACTCTTCAAAAATACCTCACCGCAGGATAACCACTCTACGTAGTAGAGTATAATAGGGACTGGCCATTCCACTAAGACCTCTCCCCAGGTCAACAAGGATGTTCAATACATTGTGGTGAAGGACTGACCTCAACACTGAGAACTCTCTCTTTAGATGAAGAGTGTGTGTACTATGGTGTAGGAAGAAACTGGCCTCTACACTGAGACTTCCCTAAGACAACCGTTGTGTGTGTAGTTGGGCGTGGGAAGGTATAGTCTTCTCCACTGAGATCTCTCTTTGGGATGATTGGTGCATATAGATGGGTGTGGGGAGGGTCTGACCTTTATCCTTAGATCTCTCTCTTGACTCATGGCTATGCACAGTAGAGTGTTGGGAGGGACTGGTCTCTCTGCTGAAACATCTCTGCAGTGACATCACTGTTGAATGACAGATGTACAACTATGGTGTGGAGAGAAATTAACTCTATACTAAGAAGTTCCTCTTGGATAAGAAGCATACAGACTAGGGTATAAATAGACTGCCGGGTAAACTCAGACATTTCCCCAGAGTAACACATGTGCAAAATAGGTTGTGGGTACAGAATGCTTTCTCTGCTCATACTTTTGTTCATGGTAATCAGTGTCATTAGTAGAGTATACAATGAAGTATCCTTTCTGTTGACAACTGTGTCTTGGCCACCTGGTGTGCATAGTTGAATGAAGGACACACCCACCTCTCTCTCAGACACCTCCTTATGTGGATAGGCATGTGTAGTAAGATGTTCACAGAGAAAGACCTCTGCACTGAAACTTCTCTCCAGAGTGACCAGCATATATTCTAAGATGTGCAAAAGAACTGCCATCTCCACTACCTGACAGCAGTACTACGAGGATGCATTAGCCTCTGTGCCAAAAACTCTCTCTTGTATAAAAATCTTTATACTACCTTGGAAAGAAGCACTAATCTCTCAATAGTACCTTATACATACATGTACATCAAGCAGCACAGCTATAGTTCTTGAAGATGAAATTTACACTTTATATCAACATTGCAAGACTGTAATACCATTAAAATCTTTGAAAGCTATTATGGAAAGAAATCAATACTAACTTTAGACATTGTACTGAAAGAACATTACAAACAACTACTACATTAACAAACTACAACAACAACTCTAAAATGTCAACAAACGTTATCATTTTTTAAAACATTTTCCAACCAGTGAGTTACACTACACCATTACAGGAATCTACACTTGTTCAAGCACGTAAAACCCCCCTTGTTTTAAATGAAACACTTTTTTCCTGCTCAAGTAAGCAGATCATTTTATCATCAAAAGCAAGTAGAGCTACACAGAATAAGCTTCTCCAAGGGTACAAATGTCGCTGAGGGCAGTATCAACAGCATCAGTTGTGCAATTAATTTTTTTCTGACTTTCTGTACAGTTGCAGTTTCCTCTTTCTTGCAGACTGAACACTTTTGTTTTCTTCCTTCAAATATTTTGTGATGTGTCTCAAACCTTCTGTTTTCCATTTTCCATCTATAAAAGAGAAGACAACCAAAGTTACATACTGATCAATAATTGATAACAGTGATACACCACTATATACTCTATTTTTATATATTTTTCACCCACAATCACATAGTTATATGTATTTTACCACTAACTTCATATTCCCTCCATTGAACAATTTAACATCTCCAACCAGTACTTTGTTTTCACAATTAAATTACAAAATGCAATTAAACTTGGTTCCATAACTGTTATACAGTAACACATTTCCCTAAACACCCTTCCTAACAGTGAGCAAAGTATTTTCCTATAGAAATAACAATATCGCCACTTAAACATCTCATAGGAATACAATTTGGGTAAGTAAGGGTCATAAAAATACTAGGTTTTGTATTAAATTACTGATTCTTTTTTTTATAATTTCAGAAACACTGCCTCTTGTACTCACAACTACATACAAATTGAACATTTCATTTTAACACACTGTCCAAAACGTAGTGATGTCTCTCTACATTCAAAACTTTACCTATCAAAACTTTATTAAAAACATGCATTTCAACAAACAGCTTTTGATTCACTTAACCTTGTATAGACTACGTTTACCAACAGTAGTGTACCTACTAACACTTCACAACAAGGTTTATAAAGCATATTTTTAATTACTCGAACTTAGAACAATTTCATATATGCAGCTGAATACACCAGTCTGTCTCAATTTCAAATCCAGACATTTTTGTTCTCCGCAAAAATCACCAAGAACAATGTGAACTATCTCTGGTTCTGCACTCAATCACACCATAGCATTTATTCCACCATGTAATAGAAATTGTAACTGCTGGTTGAGGCCCTTTGTTTTCACTTTCCCTATAGGATCTTGCAAGACTCTTGTGAGATCATGAAAAACCTTGTGGCATGCCCAGTAATTTTCTATGTGGGTCTCGCAAGAGGCTTCCAGGACTGTAAAATACCTTGTGGCAGGTGCATTAATTTTTCCTGAAGTCCTGCAAGCCTCTCGTGAGATCACACATGTCCATGCAGTAAGCTTCACTCCCTGAAGCTTGTGAGCTACTCTCATGAGAGTTTTGCAGAATTGCAACAAAATTGTAGGGAAATAGTATGTGGGACAGGGTTTCGTCTCCACTGAGACGTATTTCTTACATGACAGGTATATGTAAAAGTGTACAGAGGGACTGGCCTCTCGAGTGAGACCCCTCTCTTGGATGATGGGTTTGTGTAGTAGGGTGTGAGGAGAGACCTTTCTCTTCAGTTAGACCTCTTTCTTACATGAAAGGCATGCATAATAGGGTGTCTACATTGAATGCTCTCTCTTTACACACCTCTTTCTCAGATAATAGGAGTGCATAGTAAGGTGTGTCTATGTACTACCTTCTTCTTCCAGACCTCTCTCTCAGATTATGGGTTTGCAAAATAGGGTGTATGAGAGAGGCTGCCTCTCCACTAAGTCCTCTCAGATGACGGGTGTATGTATTAGGGTATGCACATGAACTCGATGATGGCTGTGCGTAGTAGGGTGTGTATATGGACTGCCTGCTCCTTCCAGATCTCTCTCTCAGATGACAGGCATGAGTAACGGGCTGTATGGAAAAAGAATGGCCTCTCCAGTGAGACCTCTGTCTCAGATTACTGGTGTTCATAGTAGGTTGTATACATGGACTAGCCTCTTCTGTCAGAGCTGTCTCAGATGATGGCTGTGCAAAGTAGGGCGTGTACATGGACTAGCCTTTTCTGTCAGACCTCTCTTTCAGATGACAGGTGTGCGTATTACGCTGTGTACATGAACTGGCCTCTTCTGTCACAACTCTGCCTCAGATGACAGGTGTGCAAAGTAGGGGTGGTAGGAGAGAGACTGGCCTCTCCGCTGAGACCTTTCTTCTCCTGGATGACAGGTATGCATATTATGCTCTGACATGGGACTGTCCTCCCTGCTAACACCCCTCTCTCTAATAGTGGGTGCATAGTAGGATGTGGGATGAGATTATACCCTACTTACAACTCTTACAAAGCTGATGGGCACAAGGAGTAGAATCTGACAAGCACCATTTCCCGTAATACTCATCCCTACAGTAGCAAGTGTGCATACTACAGTCTATTCAAAGGTCACCTACTCCTTTCTACTGTTCACGATACCCTGAGAGTCTTGAGAATTGGTAACTTTTTTGGAAAATAGGAATTAACCATCTACTCATCACAGTACTTATCTGTTATACACTTCCTCTCAAAGATATTGACCACACTATGCATTCCTACTATTGAAGTGTATTCAAATGTTATCTACCCCTTTTTACTATTCACAATCCTGTTGGAGTCCTGAAAGATTGTGAAAATTAGTTTAAAACATTATACATTTATTTTTATCATAGTAGTTATGCCTTATACACCTCCTTTCCAAATTTAGGGGGACAGCAGACCTTTCTGCTTCTCACTTATATAGCTTTTTCTCTTCATTTTCACAACACCTCAACTTTTTCACACTACACACAGTGGGCGTGTAGGAAACTGTCTTTTTATATGATATACCAGAATGAGATATATCGTGGAAAGAGTCCAGGGGGTTCCTTACTAGTGGTCTGGGGCTTCCTCTAGAAATCCCAAGGTGCTCTTTTTAGGGGATAGTGTGGTCTAACAGCCTTAGGCTTATCAGAGAGGAGTGTTAGGCATCTGCAAGTACACACACAGTAAATAGTGAGACTTCAGAAGGAGATCCACACCAATTTACAAAATAACAAGTATCTTTATATATGTTTTGGCACCAGAATCACTACGATCAGGTAGCCACGTTTTGCAAGAAAAACCTTTACAGTTTTGAAAAGAAATTTCTAAAAAGCTGCAATGTTCTCCTATGGAGAGAATAACGAGTACTGCATTCAGGTATAGTGAAGCGACTTATGGGGCCAATCTCCTGGACTTAAGGTAGGTATTGGGAAAGGGTCAGGACCACACCAACAGGTCACACTGGGTGGCATTAGGACGGCTGGGTGCAGAGGTGTAGTAAAGCTTTGGGTTCCTAATGTTAGTCTATGGGGATTGTTTCGGTTGAAAAGGTGCTGCAGGTGAGGACATGAGATCTAGTTGGAAGGAACCAACAAGTGGGTTCCAATCTTTAGATGTCCGGGGACGAGAGGACACCTTCAGACCTCTTCTCCATGGGGCAGAGGTGTCCTGATGTGTCAGGAGTTTCTACACTGGAACACTTCCAGTTAATGGGCCTGCACGCAGAGGCTGGAGGCAATGGTTGGGGTCCACAGTAGGCAAGTCCAAGGTGGACTTAGTCTCTGGAGGGCTGGGGGACCATGTTGGCACCATTGGCAGACTTCAACTCAGGCGAGGTAGCACAGGTGCAGTGGTGCTCTCCGGTTTTCTGTGGTCCAGAGTACTTGCAGTTGTCTTGGGGTGCCTGCAAGAGGCAGGAAACCAGCTCTGCTGCTCCACTAGAGTTCCTGGGTCTTTGTTGAAGGCAGGCATGCCTCCCAGGCTTGCGAAGGAACAGCATCTTGCAGGACGAGTTAACTTTCGTGCACATTGATGGGAACAGAAGACAGGCTGACAGGGCTGGGGTTAAGTCAGGCGCTTCTTCTTCAAGCTTTACTTTTGCTGCTCTTGGGTGTCTTTCTTCCCCATAGGTCAGCAGGAATCTGGTTTCCTAGTGCCAGGGATTCTAAATTTAGGGGCACTTTTGGGGGTGTAGCCCCCTGGGGTCACTACACCGTCTATATGACAATTTCCTGTGGGGAGTGTGGATAACCCTGTCCTAGAGTTCCTAAAACTGCCAACACCAAGATGGTAGATTCTTAAATTTGTGTCCACCTCAAGCCGCTCACCTCAGGGGTAGGACTGACCTGAAGGAGTGGACAAACCTCCCTGAACATGGAATTTCCCACAGGTCCAGGTGCCAAATGGGCCCTGGGGTAGGTGTTGGCATCTCTCCTGTGAGTAAAGCCAGATCTGCATACCAAGAGTAGTGGGCTTCTTAGAAGCCCCTTGCTTTCGAATACAGATTTACAGGTCATCCTGTGTCGTGGGGTGTGTAAAACACCTCTACCAGAGCAGGCTTGGTGATTGACCACCCGAGAGCGTAAACCGTCACCCTAGGAGGTCACCCTTGTGTCTGGTGGCGGCAGACTGACTAAAACTGGTCAGTCCCCACACAGGGAGTTGGTAGGTTTTCAGGTGGCACCTCTAAGGGGCCCTCTGGCTGCATGTACTGATAAATCTATCAGTGGCATCACTGAGGGTTTATTAATATGAGATATTTGATACCAAACATCCCTATTTTCATTGAAGCCATCATGTCGCTGGGAAACTCATATTGATCAGTGTCCAGCACATGTACTTAAAATGGGTTCCCTGCTCGCTCACCATGTCTAAGACTCGACAAAGACATAGTGGGGCATATCTGCTCATGCGGATATGTCCTCACATGTAATAAAATGCACCCTGCCTTAGGACTGTAAGGCCCGTGGTAGGGGTGACTTATGTATATTGAACGCAGTGTTAGGTGACATTGCACACAGGCTGAGTGCTATGTGGTGTTTTCACTTTTAGCTGCACCAAGACATGCAGCCTGCTTAGCTGTCTGCATGTGCTAGATGAGAGGTCCCTGAGGGTGGCACAAGGCATGCTACAGCCTTTGGGGACCCCCCCCCCTTTGGTACCCATGCCCTAGGTACCAGGGGTTCCATTTACTAGGGACTTGCAGGGGCAAAGGTATTGCTGATTAGGAACAATTATACAGTTTTAGGGAAAGAGATCTGGCACTGGGGACCTGGTTGGCGGAGACCCAGTGCACTTTCAGTCAAAACTGCATTGAACACCAGGCAAAAAGTGGGGGTGATCACGTCAAAAAGGGACACTGTCCTACAGGCTGCCATTTCATTTCTAACATTCCAAGAGTCAGCCAATCAGAGTGCTCACTATCGCTAGACTCGCTGGAGCCTCTCGCCCCCACAAGAGCATGAAGGCTCACAGGAAAATAAGTCTCTATACCAATCACAGGTACCCATTTTTAAATGTGCACTCTTGCTGGAGGCTTGCTAGACTCTTGCGATCCCAACCATCCAAATGCACAATTATTATTTACTCTTAATTTCTCAAAAACTGATTTACGCCAGATCACAAAAAGCACAATCTGCAGGTTAAGATCTATTTTCCTGACGAAATTGGTGTAATTCTGTTCAGTAGTTTTTACTGTAGCCATGTCGAAAGAAGTCTATGGAAAATTTATGGAGAGTTTACATTTTGGGACTCCCCTTTTTTCTAGGACCCCGCTTGAAGGATTACCCCGAATCTTTCCAGGAAGGAGCTGAGGTGGAAGAACTTTTTATAGGAGAGTTTTGTGAAGATTTGTGAAACAGGGCCAAAGCTATTAGCAAACAATAATCCATCCATGGAAAAGCAAACCTAAATATAACTACCTATAAACATGTGTGTTTGTGTGCACTTAAAAGTCAAAGGTAAATAATAATGGCCTTCATCTGTGCAACACGTGGAGATACCTGTAGGGTCTAGCTTGCAACCAAACTGTGCTTCCGACCCAGCCATAGGTAGCCAAACCCACACTGCACATGGATTTCAGCAGTGCATGGTGTAGGGCTGGATGCAGGGCCTGGCTGCAGCCAGGCTCTGCAACCAAAACCTTATGGGCAGGCAACCCCATGCTGTGCATGGCCTTTGGCCAGGCTCTAGATTCAACGCCTTCCCCAATGCATGAGCAGATGGGGTTGGACGCAAGAGATGGCACCTTAACGTTAGAAGGCATTTAAGGATGAATAAAAGAGATGTAATTTTAAGTATTGCAGGGTTACAGAACATTAAAATACAAAAAAATGGGCCTATTGCCTTTATGAAAGGATCAAAATATCAATATCTATAAGGGGCATTTACTGTCCTTGTCAAAGAATTATCAACAACCATAATTGAATGTGTATTGCATTATTTCACACAGTTCAATATTTAATAAAACTGAAGGTCAGTAAAACATGTAATAAAGCTTTATTAAAAAAACAGCAAAATGTCTGAGAGTCTTTTTTTTTACCTTTTTCAAGCTACAAAGTGCAGCCACATAATCGACCATAAGGGGGCTCAGCACTCAAATTGAAGAGCTTAGTGCGTTACAAAATATGGTAAGCTTTCTGGGGTCATGGTTTTAATGAGCCAAGAGACTTAGGGTCACATGTACAAAAATAAGGTTTTACGTCTCGCAAATTGCGAGTCAGAGCGACTCGCAATTTGTGAGTCACAAAACCTGATGTACAACAGTGTCAATGACAGTGTGCGATTCCCCATTGGGTCGCAAATGACCTACCTCATGAGTATTCATGGGTTAGGTTGTAATTTGCGACCCCTTTGGGAATGGCCGCCCTCAGAAGGATGGTGGCCTGCTGAAGACAGCAGACCACGATGTTTGTTACTGCTTTTCAATAAAGTAGTTTTTTTTTTGTTTGAAATGCAGTCCATTTTCCTTAAACGAAAACGAGATGCATTTCGAAATAAATAATGAAAAATTATCTTTTCATTTTTTCAGAGCAGTGAGTGGTCCATGGGACCACTGCCTGCTCTGAAAAAATATTTTTGCTACCATTCAAAAAGGGGAAGGGGTCCCATGGGGACCCCTTCCCCTTTACTAATGGGTTAGCACCAGTTTGAAACTGGTGCCACCTGCAATTGTTTTGCGACTGCATTCGCGGTCACAAAACAGTCATACATGCCATCTGGATTCGGTATTAGGAAGGGACGCCCTTGTCTCGCCCCTTCCTAATACCGAATTGCAAAACCCAAACTGCAAATCGGTAACAAGTTACTGAATCGCAGTTTGGGCTTTGTACATCCCAAACAGCATTTTTCAAGTCGCAAACGGGCCGATTTGCCGTTTGCGACTTGAAAACTGCTTTGTCCATCTGTCCCTTACTGTTTCGAATGTTGTTGGATGCTGCTGCACTCTCTGCAGACCTCCATAACATTAATAAAATGCTTGGTGGTGCACCCATTCCCTTTTAGGGGCACCACCAGGCTCCAAAAAATATGTTTAAAAGCCCTTGTGGAGCATTATAGGGCACTACTTGCAAGAAGCAGTGAATAATAAATGAGCGGTTCCTGCCACTAGTTTATTATTTTTTTTGTATTCATTTTTTTTTTATGTATATTTTGGGTGTCCCTGTGCCTATTTTTTGTTAGGGGTTAGGGGGAACCCTGCTTCCCGGCCAGTATCCATCCTGTGTGTTGGCAGGAGACGGCAATTCTTTTCTTATAAAAAAAATATATTGGGGCAGGGAGGTGTCTCCCAAGCCAACACTGGCCCCAGGGGCCACATCCCTAGTGATGTAACTTTATTTAAAGGGTACTGGGGCATGTCTCCCACCTCCTCGAGCCAATACTGGCTAGGGACCCACATTCCACAGGGTCAAAATTAATTTAAAGGGGAAGGGGCATGCAACTCCTCTCCTCAATCCAATATTGGACCCTATCCCTCAGGGCCTAAGATGGGTGCCTAGTGCACATTCAGGACACCCACAACACACCACATTGAGGGCTGTGGGGGAAACACTAGGGCCCCTGCAGCCCTGCCTGCTCCACTCCTCCTGGGTGCTTTGCTCCCACCTGGCAAGAGCAATTTTTTTCCTCTGGTTCTGCCCAGTGAGAGCAATCTGTGTTTCACTGACCACAAGGGCACGGTCATGGAAAAACATGCGCCCACCAACTTGGAGCACACATTTTTTTCCTTGCCGGCACTCTTGCGAACAGGTAAACAGCGTTCCAGGGGTAGGCTTTTGGGACACATCACTAAAGTAGGACTCCTTGAGATGGGGTCCTTGGGGCCTCAAAGAGGCTCAAGGGGGACAAACAAAACCCCACCCCACGAGGGATGCCCCCCTGCCCCTTTAGTTAAATATTGACCCTGAATGATGAGGTTCCTGGGGCCTCAGGCCATCACCAGGGCCTGGGGGGCAGGATCTCCCTACCCTGCCCCCTTATATATTTTTCATATGTTTTTTCATTACAAGGACTGAGTCATTATTGGTGTGATGGCAGGCAATTGGACCTCATATTGAGATCGGTTGGCTCTGGGTATCCTCCGCAGCATGAAGTGTACAAAGTTTTTAGCCTTGAGCCTTATTATCTCAAAACCTACTAAAAAGACTTGCACCATCACAAAAAAGCACACTTTCTGGGCCAAGATCTAGCGGTCTTCCAAATGTGGTGTAATTCCGTTGAGCAGATATTGTGGTATCGCTGTTCAATTTTCTTATGGAAAAATGGAAGGGGAAAATGTTTTTGGAACTAACACTTTTTCTTATCCCCCATTTGAGACATCACTCCAAAACTTTCCAGGAAGGAGCTGAGGTGGGGAAGACTATTGTTAGGCAGGTTCCATGAAGTGTCAAATGATGCCAAAGTTATTACCAAACCAAAAAAAATTATTTCCCTATGGAAGCGTGGTCCACACTAGAACTACCCAGTGCCAACTGCCACTGGGTAATACATACATAAAAAAAAATATATATATATATATATATATTTTTACATATATATTTGCCATGACAACTGTAATAATAAACACGCATTTACACATCTGTTACTGCAGTGCAAAGACCAAAGTTGAATTTATTGCCTAGGTATAGCAAAAACAACATGAGAAAAACATGTTTTACTGCCTCACAGATCACGTGACAATAACTTTACACAGGTAAACAACTTTTCTAACAGTCCTGGTGCCTCTTCAATGTGATCTTATCTTGTGGCACAAATCTAACCCTTTGCATCCTGTTTACCTTTTGTTAATTCAAATACATGTGAAAACATATAATGGCATAAACCATACATGCAGGAGTGCATAAGATAATAGTGTATTTATTACTTTTGTTGAGGGAGAGGTATCATGACTCACTTGAGGTTGTACATTTCATATGTTATGGCCCCTCCCAATACTCAACAATGGTAATATATAGCATTCACTAGAAAAAAAGAGAAACAGGCTAGTTATTGTTAGTTAACAAGGAACCTATGAAAACAATAAAATTCACCAGTTATGTTATGTAATGCAAATTGCACACCATAACCCACACGCCTACCATGTGTATTGCACCCATTTCCTGAAAGAGCAAAACATGGTAAGCCTTGAATTCTATGTCAGGACCGGAGGCTCTGATTTTGGTTCTCTTTCCATGCTTTTAATATTCAGCAGCCAATATGAAAGGTTTATACAAAAAAACTACAAATCCCATGAACCCCAAGGGACACAACTACAACCATAGAGACCAGCCCTATAAAACCCTTGTGACCCAGTGTCTCTTCCTCTTTCTTTGCTGCTCCGCAGCCAGTTAAGTCATTTTTCCATTAGCGCGATATATTTTCTTATGGTATTGTATGTTTACTTGACTTTTAAATACTTGGCTTGCTAGCGCGTATCTTACTGTCTAATGGCGGCTTGCCGCCCGCAGTGCTGTGGAGTGGGAGCCGGTGTTGGGGAGAGGGACTGCGCGACCTTGTCGCGCAGTCCCATTTCTATTTTGATTTCTAGCGGAGGGCGCGCGAGCCGACCGGCGTTTCTCCTTCTGTTTCAAGGACTTTGCCGATCGACTCGTGCGTCTTCTGTTGGGCAGAGAGTGCCCTGAAATCCTCTTCTGGGCATTATAAGCTTACGGTTGAAGAAATTTAAGGCATTTTCTATGCCATAGCCCTGTGCTCCCCCTGAACGCCCTGTCAGAAGTGTCTGCAGGGTTGTAAAATTTATAATTACAGGTGTTTCACTTAGAGCTTGGTGCAGGGGCTCCCTCCACATTTAAACTTCTTATTGATCTCACCTGCATTGGGGTCAGAATTGTATGTATATACTCTTATTTATATATATATGTATATATATATACAGTGACAAGCTCCCCCTCTACACTAGTATTTTAGTGGGCTTTTACCTTTGAGGTATTATGTACGAAGAAGAGCTTGAGGGTGATGAAAGCTATTTCTATGAGGAATCCCACCCAGGTTCCTTCGAACAAGATCTGGCCCAAGCTCTGGACGCAGGCGTGCGCCAGACAGTGAATGATGCCCTAGCCAAGGCAATCACCCCTTTGAAACACCACCTTTACGGGTTTGCACAACAGCAGGGCTGGCTTCCCCCCAAAGGAAGCATGTTGGAGGGGCAGTCCAATCCTCCCGCCAAATCCATTCACGCCGAGGCATTCGAGAAATTAACGTCATCATTAATGACTGAGCACCCTTATAGTATGTCAACTGACCCTCCCTCAGACCCTTCTGAGGACTCGGATGGTAGCTCATCTCACAGCCCACCTATGGAAGATTCACAACCACGTAAGCGCAAAGCAAAATCACACCACACCTCCGTGGCTAAACAACCTAAGCTCCTAACATTTGAACCGGGAGAGATCATTCACCCCAGATCCTCTGCTTGGATTCCTCCCCCTGAGGTCTCCGACTATTTGAAAAATCACCTGCGTCAAGAATTTGATAAGGAGGTAAGGGCTCGCCTGCGTTCTGAGTGCCCCAGACCAGACCTCCCAGACAAAATATCAGAAACTCCAGAAATAGACCCCTCCATGATTACTTACCTCAAAAAGTATACAAAGGACCCTAAGAAGGGAATCGACAGGGCCTAGAAATCCTGTCAGGATAAACTCTTGGATTTAACAGGCCCTTTGACCAAGATCCTGGAACTCGCTTACCAAGTGAAAGAATCCAATGTCCCGATATACTCGGATACTCTCATTGGATGGTCTCATACTAGGCAATACCAACTGCGCCATTTCCAATGAACGCCGCAGATCCATTCTGATGAAAACGGATCCCAAATTAGCCGATCTGGCATCTTCGGAAGCGGGCCCAGCGGCCCAAGGTCTCTTATTTGGAGCTCCCTTCTTAAAAGAACTCTCCAAGTTCGTTGCCACTTTTTCCGGCCTGGATAAAGCTCAGGGCTCTATTAGGAAAGCTCTTCGCCCTCTTTTTTCCCGGGCCGGACGCTTCAGAGGGCGATCGTTCAGCCGGAGATTTCACAATCCCCCTGGGGATGGCTTCCAGGGCCATCAAGGCAGAGGTGGTTACCAGGATCAGCCCTCCACCTTCTATCCCTCAAGAAGGTCCTTCCGCGGCCGCTTCCGCAGAGGAAGATTCAGAGGGGCAGCTGCCGCCATTCAAGACTCCTCCTCTACAGGTAAGAATCATTCCTTGAGAGGAAATTTCTTTGGGGAGGCGCACTCGCCTTTTCTATCACAATTGGCTAAAGATATCAATCGATCCTTGGATACTCAAGACCATTCTCGGTTTCAAGATATCATTTTTTCAATCCCCTATTCAGACTTTCCCCACAAACACGATGTATTTTTCCCTCTCAGATAGGTCTTTTATACACAAAGAAATTCTTTCTCTCCTGTCAAAGGAGGCGATAGAAGAATCAATCTTACACCCCAGGGGTTTTGTAAGCCCCATCTTCTTGGTAGACAAAAAGGGAGACGGCTCAAGATTGGTCCTCAATTTGAAAGAATTCAACCAATGGATCCTTTACCGATATTTCAAAATGGAGGGGATCCATTTACTTCGAGACATCCTTCGGACAGGAGATTGGATGGTCCGCTTGGACCTCAAAGATGCTTACTTGTCCGTCCCCATCTTCCATCCTCACAGACGTTTTCTGCAATTCCGCTGGGAGGGGAGGATATTCGAATTCAAAGTTCTCCCTTTCGGCCTATCTTCGGCTCCGTGGTGCTTCACGAACTTGATGAGACCGGTGGTGGAATATCTGAGAGCCAGGGGTGTTTGTCTGATCATCTACCTGGACAACATCATAATCATGTCCCAATGTCACCAGACGCTCATGTTACATCTGGAATGGGCGATTTCTCTCCTTCAGGATCTGGGTTTTGTGATCAATGTCCAGAAATCGATACTGTCTCCGTCTCAATCGATAGAATTCCTAGGGTTCCTGGTGGACTCTCCCTCTGCTCAACTGATTCTCCCGCAAGTAAAAGTAAAGAGGATCAAGAAAGAATTGAGACTTGCATTGTCCAAGACGACTGTATTATTGAGATTCCTAGCCCATATAATGGGACTGCTAGCGTTTTCTATCCAGGCGATTTTTCCGGGTCCTCTGCATTACAGATCCCTCCAGCGTCTGAAGAACCTTCACTTGAACAAAGGTCTGTCCTACTCCCAATTAGTTCCTCTATCAGAAGAAGTGAGACTCGAGATCTCTTGGTGGTTAAACCACATGGAGGCATGGAATGGCAGAGCCATATTTCCATGTTCTCCAGACCTGACCATTGAGGCGGATACCAGCCGTTGGGGTTGGGGTGCTCGTTGCGGTCCCCTCGCCACCGGGGGTCGTTGGTCCCAGGAGGAACGTTCGACGCATATCAACTGTCTGGAGCTCTTGGCGGGTTCCTTTGCCATCCGCAGTTTTTCTGCAGGCAGGGCGAAATGTTGCATCCTTCTTCGGATGGACAATGTATCAGCAGTGCGATATGTGAACAAATTGGGAGTAACCCAGGTCCCAGATCCTGACGGAGATCGCCAAGGGCTTTTGGCACTTCTGCCTCCAGAACCAAATTTCGGTGACAGCAGAGTACCTTCTGGGTCAATGGAATGTTATAGCGGATTTGCACTCCCGTCATCTGAGGGATGCCAGCGATTGGAGATTACATCCTCGAGTCTTTAAGACGATTATGCGGATGTGGGGTCCTTGTTCAATAGACCTATTTGCCCCCGGTCTGAACACTCAACTTCTGTCTTATTTCAGTTGGCGCCCGGACCCGGGAGCGAGAGCGACAGACGCTTTTCTCCAGGATTGGTCTCCCTCTCTAACATATGCCTTTCCTCCTTTTGTAATGATCCCCAGGGTCCTAGAACATCTTCGGAGACAAGAGGCGGAAATGGTGTTGATTGCTCCCTTTTGGAGAGCGCAACCTTGGTTTCCCATCATCATGGAGCTGACTTGTGCTCCCCACTTCCTCTTACCTTGGTCTTGGGACCTTCTTCTAGACCCAGGAAGATCGCCTCGTCCGTTGATCTTTTCGGGCCAACTGTCTCCCCTGGCCTGGCGTCTTTCAGGCAAAATTGGAACCTCCCAGGCCTTTCGAGCGAAGCTCAGGAATTCATCAACCATGCCTGGGCCCCCAACACTCATAAACGCTACACCTCAGCCTGGCGACGTTGGTGTTCTTCACGGGGTTCAGATCCCCTTACTGCCGATTGCACCATGATTTGGAATTTTCTAGCTTCATTGGCCGCCTCAGGAATGGCTTATAACTCGATCAACAATTTTCGTTTGCCCATTTCGGCTGGACATGTGTTTGTCGAAGGTAGACCTATTGGTCAATTGCCTATGATTTGAAAACTGATTCGAGGTATCAGAATGTTGAATCCTCCTCGCCCCAAATATTCTCATCTTTGGGATGTTAACATTGTTCTGCAGTTTTTAGACTCCTGGCCTTCTAATAAGTATCTCTCCAGAAAACAGCTGTCGGCGAAACTTACCTTCTTACTTTGTCTTGTATCATGTAAACGAGTGTCTGATGTTAAAGCCTTGGATTTAGCAGGGAGAAGTTTTTCTCCGGAGGGTGTCTCCTTTATCATTTCCAGAAGAACTAAATGCAATACAAGGGTAGTATCTTATCCAGCTATTCCTGATAACCAGAAACTCTGTGTTGTGCAATGTCTGAAGGATTACGAGGTGAGTATGGCAGAATTTCGTACTGATATGACAGGTCAATTGCTTATTTCTCTTCAAAAGCCTTTTCGACCAGTTGCATCTGCAACCCTGGCTCGGTGGTTAAAATGGATTTTAGCGGAAGCAGGTATTGATGTCTCCAAATTTGGTGCTCACTCAGTGAGATGTACTATGGCATCAAAATCTTTTGCTTTAGGTTCTCGTCTTGAGGACATTTTAAATGCTTCAGACTGGTCTTCGGATTCCACGTTTAAGAGGTTTTATTACAAACCCATTTTGGATGTAGCTTCTGTGGTAATGACTAAACTTTAAACTAGCATAATCAGAGCCTCCGGTCCTGACATAGAATATAAAATCTTCTAGCTTTCGCGTCTAGAATTTTCAATTCTATTAAGGACACGGAGGCGAGGATTATTGCTCCCTGGCAGAAAGTTTGGTAATACAAAGTGTATTAGGCAATGTGCTGTTTGAATTGACTATTTGTTTCTACCCCTCCCTGAATTTCAAGTTGTTTAAAAAAACAAAAAATGTAATATTTCAATCAGATGATAATGTTTTTGTAACGATTTGACATTCAAGGCAGTTTTTATGGCTATGTGTTCTGTTCTTGTCTTAGGTCAAGAAGAAAAATGATGGTGTGATCTTCGTCGGGATTTCACCTTGGGACCCGTTTTTTCTCCTTCCTCTGTGATCTTCTGCTTCGTCCCGGTTGGATGTTTTTTCGTGATTCTGGACTTGAGGTTTCGTTTGTATGACTATGGGCATCAGTGAATTAACTGTGTCTATTTGCAAAGAAAGAGGAAGAGACACTGGGTCACGAGGGTTTTATAGGGCTGGTCTCTACTGTATGGTTGTAGTTGTGTCCCTTGGGGTTCATGGGATTTGTAGTTTTTTTGTATAAACCTTTCCTATTGGCTGCTGAATATTAAAAGCATGGAAAGAGAAGCATAATCCTCGCCTCCGTGTCCTTAATAGAATTGAAAATTCTAGACGCGAAAGCTAGAAAATTTTAAAATTATGGTGTGACCAAACCAGGACTGCTTTGATTTTATCAGCGAATAATATATATGAACACACAAGCACACACATATATTCCCTAAGTGTTATATGTTGTAAGTTACCATTGTTGAGTTTGAAAAATGCCCATGACTCATTAGTAGGATAGAATTGCGTGGATATGTATGCCATTCCCTCAACCTAGTTAATCGACAGAATAGTACTGTTGGCAGATCTGAATATATGGTATGTGCAATGCCGTCTAATAATGCCTAGAATTTCCAAAAAAATATTTAACTGGAAGCAAAGCGCAGCGGTTAAGTCCTTTCTTGCTTTGTGACAAATTAAACTCTAATTATATAGGCCTTTTGACTGAGAACAAGGTGTTTTCGCTTGTAAAATGATCGCAACATAGACTCTGTGACAGGATGGGAGACGGGACGGAGAGAAAAAGAGGCAGAGTGAGAGGGTAGAGAAAAAGAGGGAGGGCGGGAGGGAGAATGAGTGAAGAGACACTGGAGTGGGAGATACAGAGGCAAGAGACAGGAGAGACAGGGTGAGAGCAAGTCTGATAGATAAATAAAGCGTAAGAGGGTTAAACATGGATTAAATAGAGGGAGAGAAACATCTGTGACGTCAATACGCTAGAACCAAAATTCCACAAACACATTTGTAATTATTATTGGCTCCTGTGACACTTTTTAGAGTAATTGCCTGTGTCGAATTCTGCTTACTCTCTCTTCACCGCTCTCCATAGAATCCTTCTCCCTTTATTTAATTTCCCAACCGCTATTATCCACCTCTGATCCTCCCGCCTCTCCCCTCTGTTGTTATTTTCTCAGAGCCATGGCCTTTCGGAAAGAACTGCATCAGATTTCTTTTTTTTTTTGCCCTGCCGACTCTGCCGTTGTATGTTTTGTAATTCCATAGGTATTAGCTGTCGCCGTTTCCGAACTGATGGATATTTCTTTAGAGTTTCTGTCACATTACTTGTTATTTTAACACTTACTGGTGCTAAAGTTCAGACAAAAAATTAAGCAGCTGCAATGTTGCAGCACAAATTAGTTTAATGTAAGCAGTCAGCAGCAGCTGTTTGGCTCAGCACTCGAATTCTGCAGCGGGGGAAGGGCCGGTGACGCTGTCGACAGTGTGTTTTCTCTACATAAACATTTTTGGCTGTTGCAGCTTTTGTGCTCTGTCACGTGACAATGTCCCTAGGCAGATAATTTATTTCTGGAGCTTTCATGAGCAATCATTAACCTTCAGACACCGAGTTTGCTTTTTGCTTTGTGGCATTTGTTATTTTTGTACAATAACTAGTTTAACTCAAAGAGTGTCAGTAGAAAATTGCAACCAATTTATAATGTACTGTGATGCATAATACTTATGTTTCTATTTAACAGATCTGGCTTCCAGAACTATTGCTTTTGCTGGGCTTATTATGTTCATGGAACAACATAATTATTTCCAGTGATGAGAGTTTAGCCTAATACCTTTCGCTGCCTTCGTTTCTGTTACAAGGGGATTCATCTGTAACCGTGCTTGTACGACGTTGGGGTTTTGAATGATTTGATGCTTCATACCCATTGCAAACCCCAGAACACAATGGCTTATTTGCTGCTGAATCATCTTTAGTTATCATACTAAGGACCACGGGGCAGATTTACTAATGTTTCAATCAACGCAATGCAGAAGGCAACTTGCTACGCTGCGTTGCGTGAAAAGGCGAGAGTAGAAATGCGCCCATTTAAGGACTTACATTGCATTGTGACGACTTTTGTCATGCAAGGACTACGCAAGCCCTTAGAATATCTGCCCCTAAACCGTAACAAAATGACATTGCGATGCAAAGCGATACATTGATATTTACTTCCCAGCGCAAAAGTTAATGACACCGGAAAGGTGTTCTTTTTTCAGCACAAAAAGTGCTTTGCATCAAGGGAATGTTACTGGGACAATACTTGGGTGGATCTGTGCAAATCATGGCCCACATTTACAAAACAATGCACTGCAAGGCAACGCAAGGGCTTCAGTGAAATTGTGGCTAATCTGGAGTGCCCATGGCAACGCAAATAGCTGACTTGTATTACTCTGCTTGGGAAAGCATTCCATGGGTGGAGGATGGGTGTTCCCATGCATCCACCTATGGGTTTTGACGCATTCCCAGATTTACTAAGACTAGTAAAACTGGGAATGCATCAAAATGCTATGCCTTCCCACATAGGTGTAGCGAGTAGAAATATCTTTATTTCTCCTTGTTATTTTCTCTTTTCACATGTGCTTTATTCTGCAGAACACATAGAAGGGGGAAAATGTCTCTGAGGATTGTTTTTGTGCAGGAAGGTGTCCCTTACAGCACAAAAAACAATCCCGCCTGTAACACAGTCACCCTTGTAGCATGCCTCAAGAATGCCTGCATTGGCGCTTGGCTGCACTGTGTACGCCACTGCAGAAAGAGAACAGGAATGGGACATATCTTTGTAACTATGGCACATTCCTCCTCTCTCCATTTGATTCAGCGCAACAAGTTGTCTTGGGTTGCACTGTATCAAATCTTAGTAATTCTTGGTTCATATGTTCTGATGCAAAGCCTGATCTATTAAGATAGCCATACTGGACTTTGGATCAAAAACTAATGCCTCTTGAAGCAGGTGTTAACCAGGGGAAATATTTTGCATGTGTATGCTTCCAGTACAAATCCTATGCTGGATAGGATAGTGCACACTCACCTCAGCACCATTGTGCAAGGCAGTGTGTTGTGCAAGGCAGCCTAATTAGAGAGCTAGCACAGGGCATAACAGCAGCAGCATGTCAATATTACTAGGAATCATTCATTGCTGTATTTACCCGCTTGTGCAATCCAGCAAATTTGGTTGCTTTGTTGAGTGAAATATGAGAAGATGTGCCTCTAAATGTTGCAGTCAAGACCAACCTCTATGTTCCGTGTATGCAAACAGTCTGCCACCTAATGCTAAAAGCTTTGAACTGGGTGCTGCAGCAGGCTTACCTAGTGGGGCAGACAACTTACACGAGGATAAACACTGGTCTGTGGAAACAAAACACATTTATTCAAAGGAATACTAACAAACAGCAATAAACCTCTGAATATATTGGAACATGATTCATAATTTAATTTATTAATACATACTACTACTCCAAAGCTCAACAATTTGAACGTCCCTCAATGGACTCAAACGTCTCTCATTGCCCTGATCTTTGAACTTCTAGCCTCTCTTATGACCCCATACAGGGACACACAGGACAGATAGGAACTACTGGGCCCCATCTGCTGTGGTTGAAGGTGTGTGCTGCTGATGTCCCGGGGTCCATCCTACTTAGGCTCTGTAAACTAACCCAAATGCAACCAGTAGCAAGGTTGAACACTCACAGCCTTCACAGTGAAGTGATCTGGTGAAAGAGCTCTGAATTAAACAGTCAACCAACAGGCACAATAATGTATTCCTCAGCCCAGTGCTAGTCTTTTAAGTTAAAGTAAGTAGTATAATCACACAGTGTTTTTAAATACTACAGTTTCATGAGGAATCCCAATACTTTTAAAAGTCAGGGCTGAATTTATTGACAGACAGTATTGATTCATCTCAGTGCAGCTCAATATTACATGAAAGAAATCAAAGGTATTCATTCAGAATCGGAGACAAGCGAATGATTGGGATTCCCCCTTCATTAATCAAGTTGGGCATCATAGTAGATGGAGGTACTTCAAAATTGTGAGTTTGAAAGGTGCCTTTTTGGACCCAATCCACTCTTCATAATCCAAGCTTTCAATTCCTTCTTCCGTTGATCCAACAGACCACAAAATTATTGGGGAAATTTACTATTAGTTAGCAATTTAATTGTAATAGCCTATGTTGGCTCAATGGCTATATTGTAATTTTGGCTTCTAACGGGGTAAATTCAGGAAATGCCGTTAGGTCTACATAACATACTTTTAGGATATGTTTCAGTAGAAGATATTGAGACAGCTGGGTTCAGAGAGGTCTGTATTCATCTGATAACATCCAACATGGCCTGGTCCCCAAATGTCTTCCAATTTATAAATCCCAATGAGATCCCACTGCAGCATCCCAACATTACTGTTACTTGTGGAAGCTGCATGTGCTGTCCCAGTGATGTCTCACGTGACAGCGTACCTTTCCAAGTGATCAAGATCTGTGTCTATGCCCAGCAACACTATGCCACTTTGGCAAGCACTTCAAGGTTTTGGGAAATATGAACCCTGAAGGAAGCTTATCTGTGTGGGGCACTCTAACAGTTTCAGCTCCAGACAAATCGCTGGGTCATCTGTAAATCAAAAAAGCCAATCATTTATGACTGGTAACTGTGCAACCAAGTGATATTGGTGCATATTTGCCATGCCTAAAACCCCATCAAATGTTGATTGAACATTCTTGTCTCAATGTAATTCTGTGGGATTTCCACACTATAAAAAGGAGTATGTGGGAGCTTTGACCACTGTGATGAAATCATCTGGATTCTCATGTGAATAATTTTGGAGGGTGTGGTGTTCAATCATCTTAAACAAGGTCTCTTGACCCAAAGAAGATATTGGAGGGCAACCAAAGTGTGAAGGCCCCTCTGGATATCTGTCAGCAGGAAAACTAGGTTAACTTCCCAACAGGTCTTCCAGTCAGTGGAAAGGTATACCATTAAACATTTAAAGCTGTGTCTGTATCAGGAGTCGAAGCCACTCCTATGCCTGACTCCAGATCAACTTCTGAATCGATTCTTACAGAACAATTTATGGAAAGTTCCTTGACTTGTCAATAAAGGCACAGTTCCAAACACATTTTCCACGTTGTGTATATTGTCTCCTGGCCAAAAGCAAAAGTGAAGCAAGTAGGCATATGGGTCTTGGTGAATGAATGAATAAGGATGAACAGACCTGCATGCACACTCAAAGTATGGTGACATACGCAACCCACTGGAGTGGCCAAGATGGAACTAATATGTCATCTCATGTGCCTCCGTGGGATGAAAAAGGGCGCCCCATCACCAAAATTATGTTTGTAACATTTATTTAGACCATTACACATGACTTTCAGGTATAAACCACGACCCCCAATATTTTAGAATTAGATAAGTCATATTCAGCACACTACTATTTAATTATAACTATACCAACCCAACACCTAAGTCATTCAACCCATATTTGTCGGACTCACTGCTGCACCAACTTTCTACAATTTCTTCCAAAGCCATTCCAATCTCATCCTTCCTTCATTCTTCTTATCTTTCGGGGTCCACATCGAACCACATGGCCACCTTTACTTTGTGACATCAGATTCATAACCAGTTAAATTAGCAATTTTCTTCAAAGTTTACAATCAACAACAAGGTGATAGATGTTTCCTATAAACTCAAGTAACATTAATAGCAACTGGGCAGTATTACCTACCAGACCTTTCCACCATACCCTTAAGGTCCATGAAATTGAATTACATCTGTCTTCTGATTTAAAATTTTCTGCCTATGTTCTGACTCATTTAGGGCCTCATGTTGACCTTTGCGGATGGGATACTCTGTCACAAACGTGATGGATATCGTGCCCACCGTTTCACAAGTTCCATAGGATATAATGGATATTGTAATATGGTGGACGGGATATATGTCATGTTTGTGATGGAGTATCCCATCCGTCAAGGTTGTAATCAGGCCCTTAATTCCTGATTGTTTGATAGTCCTGGATCTCTGTGGACTGTATATAAAATGTCCAACAAACAGTCATCATCAATCAATCTGGCTGTGTTACAATAAAATATTATTAGACACAAATATTGTGTACTAAATATTGTGATGTCAAAAATATTGTATGTCAGTATATCACAGGTAAGATACTCATTATATTAATACTATTTTTAATAATGTTGTTAAAAGTATTGTTGTGTGTTATATCATTTTAATGTTATAGTTATAGTTACCTTAGGGTGTGAGTTATAGTTACTTAAAATAACACTAACTATAACTGCTGAAATTCTATGGTTTTGAGCGAGTAGACTCAGAACCTAACTATAACGTCCCTGTAACCTTTGGTTTTCTGAGTGTGATACATATATATATATATATATATATATATATATATATATATATATATATATATAGAGAGAGAGAGAGAGAGGTTTTTGCCAACATTCTTTCTCCCTTACCACTTTCTGTCTAAAATGAAACAATTCAGGAGAATTTGAATTTGAAAAGACGGAAAGACGGGGACAGCACAGTCAGTTCAGTAAATAACACCTTCATGTATTTATTTCTTCTCATCCATAGTACCAAGGTGCAAGTCTGGTGACACATTTCGTCCGGAACCTTCAACTGGCCATAGAGTTAGTTAAAGTGCAGAGTTCACTTAAGGAGGACAAAGCCACTCCACACCACAAAGTCTAGACTCTAACAATGTATAAGGTGCTTCAAGGTGTCTGCCATTTTTCTCCCTCCTCGGACCTTCTGAGAACAACCTATGTCCAATCCTAACCATACTTACAGCTACAAATGCTATTGCCAAGCCAACATATAACAGTAAAGTACCCAACATTTCACAACTGCTCTGTAAACCGACGTTCAGCAATAATATGTATTATCCCAGTAATAATTTATGCTTCTATTTCAATGTGCAGGATTTCAGTAAAAGTGCATAACTCAGCTCCACAGATCGTTATCATGGCATTATGCTTTGCATACACAGAAAGCAATTGGTTGCATCTTTTAACAATATAGCAATCTTTTTTAAGACTATTAGCATGTACACAATGTGAAATGTCATTATTATCTTAGTTCGAACACATGATGCAACTGCTGTCTTAGTTCAAAAATGTGGACATGGACAACAACATCTATATATATATATAAATATATATGTTGATGATGGAGTGACTTTTTGTGAAATATTTAGTGCAGCACATGACTGCATTGGCCAAGCACTTGAGGCTGAGTGAGAGTTCTTCCTTGCCGGTAAATGCCATCAACTACGTTGAAAAGAACACCGCTCCGCTTCTGCCCAACATGCATTGAATAAATAAAGGAATAAGAAGAGGATCGTACTTTTAGCTGTGAATGCGAGGTGGATGCTGAAACTGCACAGAGGTTTTACTTTGTAACAAGTGGAAAGTAACGTGGGACTGGAAATCGGTTTCATGGTGGTTGACTTGAAACCAGCATTGCATTGTGGAGATTGGAGTACTAGGATATAGCGACAAACAAAGTTTGTTTGGAACAACGCTTTCTCTGATGGCTAATGCAGAATAAGAACATGAGGACTGGAGCCGGAATCAGAATCTCAAATTAAACTTCAGTGGAGATTAATAAAGAACTACTTTTAGGAAAGGAAAACCTTTTCCTCTGTCAACTGGGCAACGAGGGCCCCTCCTCCTCTCTCTACAACGGTAAGTGTTTGTTTAATTATTGATCGTGGGAAGAAATGCTGGTAGAAAACTGAAGTGAACTTTGCTTTTGTGAACAGACACGAGCCCTGCATTTGAGTTTGAGTTTGGTTGAACTAAGACGGATGACAGGAGATTTATGAAACGGACCTTGTGAAAACTAAAAGTATGTGTCAAAATTAGCATGTTAGGCAATAATGCATATGGTCATTTGGATCAGAGAGGGAAATATTTAGAATGACTTGCAAGACATTGGGAGCGTGCCTCGAATCTCTCTGATGCATTATCTCAACCTATAGATAATTGTTGGTGATTAACGGAGAGAGACATTTTCAGCTTGGGGGAGAAACGGAGGAAGTAGAAACTAAACAGAGTTGGGAGTTTTTCATTTTTATATACATATAACAATGATTAGATTGCTAAAAATGGCTGAAAGAATCTCGAAACGGGAACAAATTGCAAAAACCTTGTTTGAAAAAGGAGTAGAGACAAGTTTAAGTTGGAATGAGCAAAAATAATGGAGATCAATAAATGGTGGGAGAAAACCACACCACAGAAATATATTGAGAAAGGAAGGGCTCCAAGGGGCTTAAGAATCTTTTTACTGCCCACTCTAAATAATATGGATTTGGATCTACTCAGACAATAGCAGACAGATACAACAGAATGTTCTATGAAACTGATGCAGACCTTAATAATACAAGCAGAACGCAAATTGAAGAAGACTCTATTGAAAATTAAGGATGTTGATGATCAAGTGCAGTCCATACAATCTACGGAAGATATGAAAAAGATGATAGAGGAAATGGAGAAAAGATTGGAGAAACATGAGAAAGAGATACAATTGAAAAAAGCCAAAAAAATCAAGAGACAAGATAGATGACTCCACAGGAAGAATTTTCACATTTGCAAAACGCTTTGACTCCTTTTATTGTAAACAAAATATGTATAGCTCAATTGGGAGAGAGAGAGCCCCTTCAAGTATTGAAAGTTCTGGTGTGAGCTCAGGGAATGAGTCACCACCAGTGGGAGGAGCAAAGTTGGACTTCCTGGGAAAAAGGTGGCTGTATCATATGGAAACAAGGAGACGTGGAAGAGGAACACAAAACAGGATGGGACAAAAAGGACAAGGAGATCCCTGAGGCAGAGGAAAAGTAAAACAGTTAAAAATACTCTAAAAGGGACAGAAGCAACAGTAGAAGAAAACTTGGTGATCAATCTTTCTTCAAAATATCTTGAAAAGAAACATCTGAGATTGTTGAATAAAGGTTTAAGTTTTTGCCCAGTTACATCTATGGATTTAACAACTGCAAGGATTGATCTATACAAGTTTTCTAGAAAATGAAAACTGAAAAAATAGTATGCATCAAAAACAAATATACTGGAGATAACAACCGGTATCCCCATTGGTAACATCAGACTTGGGATCTTTGAGAGTGCTATCAGCACTAGAACAGGAATCAACAGCAAATCTAATGGAAATAAGTTATAAAGATCTGTCTGGTCATGATTTGTGTCTCTCATTGGGATTACCAACAAATGTAACAACATCTAGTCAATGCAAACCCAAGTCACAATTCTGTCCCCAACTTCCAGCTGGGAATAAGATAGATATATTTCAAGAAATTATGACAGATTCATTGACAAAAATGGCTATGGGCCTTTCAAGGAAACCCAAGCAATGTGGGTACCTAAACATGACACAGGAAGACTGGAGTGCATTAAAAGACTTAGGTGAAGATAATACAATTGTCATTAAATCATCAGATAAAGGAGGAAATATCATACTGATGGATAGGTTAAACTATGTCAAGGAAGCAAAGAGGCAATTGAATGATCAAAAATACTACAGAGAGATGAAAAGTATTCCCATAGGGACACACACTGCGGAATATCATCAGAAATTACAGACATGGCTGGATAAAGGACTATTGGAGGAAGAAGAATCTAGATACCTAAAAGTAGAACATCCAACTAGTACCACAATATATTTCTTTCCAAAGATCCACAAAAATAGATCTAATCCACCTGGTCGCCCAATTTTGAGCTTGATTGGATTGTTACTTGAGAACACGTTGATATTTATAGACATTTTTCTATTTCCATATGTCCCAAGCATTCCATCTTACCTAAGGGATTCCATGGACTTTCTGAATAGAATCAACAATATACCCTGGAAAAATAACTATATAATGGCCACGATTGATGTTGTTTCCCTCTATACGTCAATTAAACATAAAGATGGCTTGGAAGAATGTCGATATTTTTTAAGATCTAGATCCATCACCCTTCTGGAACACACTGAAATGTTAATAGAAATGTTACAGTATTGCCTGACCCATAACATCTTCATATTTGATGGTAAATACTACTTACAAGAACAAGGAACAGCTATGGGGACTTCTTTAGCACCAACATATGCAAATCTTCTGATAGGCATGTGGGAGTCAGAAATAGTGTGGCAAGATAACAATCAAAAATTATTAGACAACATTGTTTTGTGGGTACGGTCCATCAATGACCTCTTACTTATATGGGAAGGAGAACGAGAGACTCTATTGCAATTTATTACTTCTCTAAATGACAATCCCCTACAGTTGAAATTTACATATGAAATTAGTAGCCAAGAGATTAATTACCTAGACATTGGGGTTTATATAAAAATTTAAAAGATTTCCACGAAAATGCATAGGAAACCAACAAGTGCAAACAGTTTGTTACATGCTAATAGTTGACATCCAGAGGCTTTGAAATGGAGTGTGCCTTACAGTGAATTTTTGAGAGTAAAGCGTAATTGCACAGAGGGAACAGAATTGAAAAATCAAATGGATGACATGTTTAAAAGATTTTACAATAGAGGATATCCAGAATCAGTGTTGAATGACGCCTCAAGGAGAGCAATGCAGCGCAAAAGAGATGAACTTTTGATACCAAAAATGAAAAATAACCAAGTTGACTCAAAAATGAATGATGTGAGATATATTATGCGCTTTGATGCAGGTAGTCAAATGACTAAAAAACTGTTAGAGGAAAATTGGAAGTTACTACTATTGGATGAGACACTACAGAAATCCTTGCCTAAATATCCTTTGATCACTTATAGGAAGGCACCATCATTAGGTGACCATTTAACAAGTAGCTATATGCCTACACCAAAAGGAAATAGGTGGAATTGGTTAACGGACAATCAACAAGGTTTTAGTAAATGCACTGAATGTAAAGCATGCACATCTGGGAAGAATATGACGAATTTTAGAATATCTGATGGTAGAACAATGAAAATCAGAGAAAGGATAAACTGTGATACTCCCTATGTGGTCTATGTTTTGGAGTGTATTTGTGGTAAAACATATGTAGGTAGTACAGTACATAAATTGAGACTCCGGATACTACAACATCTTAGGGCTATAAACAATCAGGATCCAACATATTCAATGGCAAAATATATTTGGGAGCAACATCAAGGTGAACAAAGAGGACTAAAATACTATGGTATCCAACACATTAAACCCAATATGAGAGGAGGAAATCGTGATTTGACACTTAGGAGGATGGAATCCAAATGGATCATCCTGATTGGAAGTGAAGTACCTCGGAGTTTAAATTTGGATGCAGAACTGCATAGGCATTTATGAAGACTAATCAAAACATAGATAATCAGGTTGATCTTAAGTGGGGAAATAGATTAACAGGGATGGTAGACCAACTCAGAAATGTACTATCTTTTAGTAAGAGGCGACCTTGGAAACTTGTTGTGTAGACACATGTCATAGAGTGTGAAATAGAGATAAGAATACCATATTCTGATTTAATGTTACATGGGCGATGTGTGGGTATAGGTAGACTTTTGATTAGGTACTTTACTTATTCCAAAAATAACTTGGGTTTAGCCTGTTGAAATATAAATATAAGGTATTAAAAGTTTAAAATATAATATAAATTGAGAACCGATAGGCTGACAAAAAAGTGTACCTGAGGGATTGATTAAAATATCCATTTGCCCATGTTTCGTAGGGCGTAATAATGCAGTAAAGGTTACTATACCTGCATGCATTAAATACATAAAACATATAAAGTATTACGCTTGTAGGCGGGGTAAAGTATTAGGAAAACCAGGGCCTCATACCTCAAACAATCTATATTCGCTATAATGAGAAAGAGGGAAAGGTAGAAAGAGAGACATGTACTAATTAGCAATCTAAAGTAAGGAATGTTTTTTAATTGGTGTTGAGGAGTGGTCACATGTTTTAAATACACTCGCTCTGCACTCAACTCTATGGCCAGTCGAAGGCTTAGTCCGAAACGCGTTGCCATTGTGTTCTGGAATTTTCACTTAGCACTTTATACTTTATAAGATGAAATAAAGAAAAATTGGAACCTGGATTGGTGGTGCTGGTGTCATACATGCGGCGATAAGCCGGGGAAACCTGGCTTCCGTTGATGATGGAGTGACTTTTTGTGAAATATATTTATATATATATATATGTTTTTGTTTCCTTGACAAGTTATAATACATTTATTTCTTTTAAGTTAAGGTGTAATTTGTGTATTTATTTGAATAGGAGTATTAAATGTGTTATTAAATTTTATATTTTACAAAAAAACTTTTAATACTTTTTCTAGAAATTTAACGTTTTAAAATTAATTATAGTTAGTGGTTTGAAAGTTATAGTGAATAATTCAAATTTTTAACACTTTATAGTATGAGTCCTACTATTACCACCACTACTTACTTACTAGTACATTTTATGTTGTTTGGTTCATTTATTGGGATAATTAATATGGAGTTCTGTATTATATTCTTTTTAGTGTAATGTTGGTTATAATTTTTCTTAGCTTAGTTTCAAATGTAAAAGTACAGCCTTTTCCCTAATGTTCTCAGGCTTGGAGTGGGAATAGTACATTTGCCCCCCGACCCCCACACACAAACACTAACACTTTCCCAACGTGGTTAAGTCTAGAATGGGAATAGTAAATTTGACCACAACAAAGTCAAACAGTTTCCCCAATATGATTAAGGGTGGAGGTAGAATTGTAAATCTGAATCCCTTCAAAGTCCTGCACCTTCCTTAGTGTGGCCAGGTTTGGAGTTTTAATAGTAAATCTTCCAATCCTTCCAAAGTCTAACACTTTCCACACTATCTTTCTGTTTGGGTTGGGCATTGTAAATCACCCAACCCCCACAAAGTCTAATACTTCCAGATGAGGTTAAGTTTGTAGTGGCAATAGAACATTTGAACAACCCAAAGTACTATATTGTCCACAACGTGGTTATGTTTGGAGTGGGAATAGAACACCTAAACTCTCTAAAGTCCATCAGTTCTCCAATTTAGATAGGTTTGTAGTTGGAATGATAATTCTGAAATTCCCCAACACTTTAACCATATTACATATGGAGTGTGAATAGCATATCTGAGCCCCCCACAGTCTAACTCTTTCCCCAAAGGTTTTAAGTTTGGATAGGGAATCGTAAGTGAGACCCTCCCTAAAGTCTGTCCATTCCCCA
Organism: Pleurodeles waltl; assembly: GCF_031143425.1. Lineage (NCBI taxonomy): Eukaryota > Metazoa > Chordata > Amphibia > Caudata > Salamandridae > Pleurodeles > Pleurodeles waltl. The sequence goes on along the minus strand of NC_090444.1, from coordinate 509,936,917 downwards.
AATGTGGTTAAGTTTGGAGTGTGAATAGTACATTCAAACCCCCACAGTCCAACACTTTCCCAGTGGGGTTATGTCTAGAGTGGGAATCCTCAATGCGAACCTCTTGAAAGACCACAAATATTTTACTCAATGTGGTGAAGTTTGAATTGGGAATAATACATCTGAACACCCCATCCCCTAGTCCAAAACCTTCCCCAAATGTATATATGTGACGAAGAAACAGAAACTTTAGTGCTCCCTCCCAAAGTCCAATAGTTTCTCTGGTATGATTTAGTCTGGAGTAGGAATAGTAATTTTGAAACCCTCCAAAGTTCAATTCTTTTCTCAATCGTATAAAGTTTGGATTTGGAAGTGGGAACCGTAATTCTGAACTGCTGCAAAGCCCATATTTTCCCAAAGTAACAACATTGAGAGTGTGACTGGCATATATGAACCATGAAAATCCAACAATTTCTCCAATGTACTTTAGTGGGTATAGTAAATATGGCTGCCACTTCCCACAAAGTTAATTTCCCATAACGTGGTGAAGTTTATATTGGTAATAGTAAATTTGACTTTCCCCAACTTTTAACACTTTGAGCCTGATTACAAGTCTGGCGGTCACTAGAACGGTAGACTGGGGATGGTAGTCAGGACCGCCGCTGCTGTGGCGGTCCGACCGGCTCATTATGACTCTATGGGCTACTACCCAATGATTGGGGGAATCCCAAATATTAGCCATCTCCTCCGGGATCAGTGATCCCTATGGGTTGATGGCAGGTGCAGGTCGCAATCAGCCAGGGCGGAGCTGCATGCAGCACTGCCCTGCTGATTATGACCTGGTTCTCTCGCCAGCCTTTTGAGGGCAGCTTTACTGCCATGAAAAGGCTGGTGGAGAACAGGTGCAGGGGAGAACAAGGGGGCACAGGGGGAGCCCTGCACCACCCATGCACTAGGCATGGGCAGTGCAGGGGTCCCCCTTTCCAGCACATGGACAGTGTAGACAGTGAGCATTGTGAGTGTGCTGGTGTCCCCTGCGGTCAGCAGCATTGCCACTGTCTTAATTATGAGCCACGACAATGCTGCAGCCACTTTCCTGCTGGGCTGACGGGTCATCCAGGCGGGAAAGTCGTGATGAGCCAGTAAGGCGGCAACCTCCCTGTTGGAAATTTGGCAGACAGGTCATCCTGTCCTCGGAACTAATTATCAGGCCCTTTATCACATGAGGCTACATTTGAATTGGGAATAGTACATGTCAATATTTTGATTATTTTCTTTTCAAAAGTATCATTTTTACATTTTATTGTTTTAAACATTTTCCAAAATTCTCTTTAATATATACCACTTTATACTGTGAATTCTGTTTCAATAATTACAAACCATTTTGGGAGAATTTGTGTTATTTGCAAAATAAATCATTTTGTTTATTTCAAAGTAATTGTATGTACACAAAATGGCATATCTGTTGCATACATACATTTTAATTGGCAGTTGTACTTATTTCAATTGTTGTGCAGTAATTTCTAACAAATATAATTCTATACATTATTTACATTGTTTTGAAAAGCACATTATATTAAAATGTAGTGACAAAATTGGTCATGTATGTTTTAATATATTAATATAGATACTACTTGTGTGCATTTGTTTAAATACAGAAACTTTTAAAAAGTGTTAACATGTTATGTATTGTTTTATAAACAAAAATACATAAAATACATCTTTAACATTAATTTCTATGGGATGAACGTTTTATTTTAAATTTGGTTTTCTGTCATTAATTCCCAATTTCTTTGATTTATAGTCTTTCCTAGTCACTTTGGAAAGTGTGGAGTTTGTGGTTGTGGTTTCCTGTTACTGGTCTCATGTTAAGATAACGCTATTTTGTAAGGGTTTTGTGGTGGGGGATGTCTTTTTATAAAGTTAGGCTAGCCTTTGATTTAAATGTTGTTTTATTCTATTTTTGAGGGTAGTATGAGTTAGTTTATAGTATTGAGGTAGACTTATTGTGAAACACTATGTTTAATTGCATTTTATGTGTATGTTTAATGTGTTTGACATTGATTTGAATGCCTTTTCACTGTGTTTTGTTTTATACCAGGGATGCAAGTGTTTTCAGGGGTGTTTATATGTTTTTGCTGAACAAGATTTTTACAGACATCAGACTTTATGCTTATCTTAGATACATTTCATAGTCTTTATCAAGGAAAAATAGATATTTATTAACCAAAATTACGCCTCACTTTTTCCTTGGTTTTGCAGTTTTTCTGTACCATTAATTTATTTTTTCCAACTTTTTGTAATTTTGCAGGGATCCCTTGAATTTTAGACTTGTATTGAATGTTCTATTTTTTCTTTTTTTTGCATTTTTGGGTTCTTCTTTATTGATATTTCTCTGGTGTTGCATTTTTAGATCATCATTTCACTGACCCAGACTTATTTAATTTGACTGTTTTTGGGTTATTGGGTGGGCATTGTCACTTTTTGTTGGTCTTATGTTTGTTTATTTGTTGTCTATACATGATTCTTTTTATTTATAGGTGGTAGAAAAGGGTTTATGGAGTTAAAATCATGTTGGTTCTTTTTGCACGGTATATGGTTCTATATTTTTAAATATTTATCATAGTACATTTTAACTGTCAATCTGAATTTTCTCTTTTATTTTTTTATTCAGATTACTATTTTTAATTTCCTTTATAAATATATGAATTAAATAATACTAAAGTATGCATTTGTATGTTTTAGGTAGATTAATGGTGGTGTTTTAGTGTGTTTTTTAAAGTATGGTTCTTACTATTAAATCTAGATATGGTAGGCCTAGTTGTCAGTAATGCCTTACTTTGTATAGTGGGACCCTCTTCTCACCATGACCAAGCAAGTCAACGCCGTGTCCTCCGCCTGCTTCCTCACTCTCCGCATGCTCCGCAAGATCTTCCGCTGGATCCCCGCCGACACCAGAAAAACCGTGACCCACGCCCTTGTCACGAGTCGCCTGGACTACGGCAACACCCTCTACGCCGGGACCACCGCCAAACTCCAAAACCGCCTGCAACGCATCCAAAACGCCTCGGCCCGCCTCATCCTCGACGTACCCCGCAACAGCCACATCTCCGCACACCTGAGACACCTGCTTTGGCTCCCAGTCAGCAAAAGGATCACCTTCCGTCTTCTCACCCACGCACACAAAGCCCTCCACAACAAGGGACCGGAATACCTCAACAGACGCCTCAGCTTCTACGTCCCCACCCGCCCCCTCCGCTCCGCTGGCCTTGCACTTGCTGCCGTCCCTCGCACCCGCCGCTCCACGGCGGGTGGGAGATCTTTCTCCTTCCTGGCGGCCAAGACCTGGAACTCCCTCCCCACCAGCCTCAGGACCACCCAGGACCACTCCGCTTTCCGGAGACTCCTAAAGACTTGGCTGTTCGAGCAGCGATAACCCCCCCTTTTTTCCCCCCTAGCGCCTTGAGACCCGCACGGGTGAGTAGCGCGCTTTATAAATGTTAATGATTTGATTTGATTTGATTTGCATTTGCTTAGCTTTTTGGAAATTTGTGATTAAAGTTGTGCTAGGGATTGTTCCATTCTTAGCTCTGGTTAGCTTTGTTCTTTTTTACATATTTCTAGATGTTAGTAGAGTGCAGAGTGGCTTTTTTCAAGTGTTCCTGGGAAAGATACTTACCACCTTTTCACTAAGCTATTTATCTTTGCTTTTTGTGACTTGGTGCTGAGATAGACACACTACCATGGGATGTGATACTTGGTTTGGCGTCTGTGGATTCCTCTGTGCAGACAACCAAAGAAAGAGACTTCAAAATAATCTATAAAATGAAGCTATTTGTGTTTAATGTTGTTGGTATTGGGGGGGATTCATTTAATATATCATAATGTTTAATTACTTCTGTCACATAGACGTATGCAAAAACGTTGCCATTTTATGTCATGTGTAAATTCTAGGTTAGTTATATATTTGATGCTTAGGGTGGGTTTTTGTAGGTACGTAAGTATGCTCTGACTGAAGCGATAGTAGCTTCCTTGAATTGCAGTGTATATCTGGATTTTGAATGTGGTCAAATCATTTGCTGTTCAAATTCTATGATGATTTTTATGGGTTATAGTTCTTACTTTGTTGTTCTTTATGTGTTAGGATTTTTTTTAAAAACTATTCTTTATCTGCTAGGTAACAGTGTATATGCTAAAGGGAAGTTTGTATTTTGATATTGACCATGTATTGTGTATATTTGACTGAAATGATGGAGGGCGCCACATAAACTTGGCATCCATCATCGATCTGTCACATTTAATTAAGGTTAGTAAGTTGCTATTGGTAGTATAGATGATTATTATGTTATCGTTATTGAGGTTGTCCTTTAGTAAACAGGTGCCTTTTGTATGAATGATTAATAAGTATCGGGGTATGTCTAGATTATTATATTCACATCATATTCATTTGTCCTATTGATGTTTTCCTGACTATTCTACGTGTTCTGACAATTGTTTGTTTCGGTTTGACATGCCAGGGAGTTGACCTGTTTTGCTTTTGCTGGAGCATTTGCTATGATGTGTTTAAGTATCAATTCTGTTGGCTCTTATGAGCTCGTACTGGCCTCTTTTAGTTCCTGTAAAATATATCTGAGCTCTACCTCAGTAATATTGGAAGGGAGGCTATCTTCCTTAGTTCTCTCAACTATTTTCTTTTTAGTGGTAGCCTTGTCATAGCATGCAATTTAATACTATTTGGTGCACTTCCAGTGTATTTTCTCACTGATGCTCTCCTTACTATTTCCATATTCTCTATAATTTAATGACAGCTTCTCTATTGCTATTTTTTTCATTTTATCTATGAATTTTAGAATATGGAAAATATATATTTATATCTTTAAAAATAAAACAATATATGATATTACATTTAGTTTGATACGTGTACATTGCAGGTGCACATTTGAACTTCCATTTTGGATGTCAATTATTTTTTGTTTTAGTTGTAGATGTAAGACTTGCAGTTATTTTTGGTGTTGTTTTGTGCAGGTTTTTTTGTTGCAGTCAGTTGAGAGAAAAACATACTAGCTGTGTCTAAAATGTATTTAGGGGCTTTTTTTTTTAAATGTGTTCAAGTTTTCATTTTTAATTTAACTTTAGTGTTGTGTTTTTGGTTAATATACTTACTGTTGAGGTGATCGTTTTTGAATTTCGAGTAATTCAGTGTCTATTGGCCTCATTACGAGGCTGACAGCCATAGGACCATCAGCCTCGTATAGGCCATCAGACCACCACACTCCAGACTGTCCAACTGCCAAAATATGACTTTGGCAGGCAAACTCACCTAAAGAGCACCATCCCTATCAGGAAGATTGTTCCCGATGTGGTGATAGCGGTCGGGGTTGCACTCAGCCAGGGCCGTACTGAACTTAATGCAGCCTAGCTGATTAGACCCCACTTTCTACCAGCCTTTTTATGGTGGGGACTCCACCATAAAAAGGCTGGTAGGAAGCCAGTGCTGGAGGCCACTGGGGGGCATTTGCACTGCCCATGCCAGATCATGGGCAATGGAAGGCCCCCCTGCTGAACACCGTCATAATGCACACCTTCTTGTGACTTTTATATTTTGTTTGTTAATTGGAAAAGTGTTTCTGTTTGTTAACTGCTTTAAACTTTAATTGAACTGGTTGGCTGGAAACTAGTTGGAATTTTCTAACACTGTTTCTGGTAAATGCTTATTAGTGTTTTCATTATGTATTTAAGGTATATTAATGTTATTTTGATATGTGAATATATATTTAATGTAATATAGCATGCTTTATTTAGAATCATTTAGATTTAGAATCATATTGATTTTCCATTATTCGATATTTTAGTTTTTGGTATTGTAGACATCTTTCCTTACTTTTAATGTTTGAGAGATATTTGTTATTTCTTTAATTTTACAATATATTTGTGTTTTAGATATTTTTTCAACAATACTTTTTTCATTGATATTTCTGAGCTCAGGCAGCAATATTTAGGTTTCCAATATTTTTCTGGCAATATTTATCTATGTTGATCTTGGTTTTTATGTTATAATGTTATAGTGTTATACAACCTCTTTTACTGTCATGCAAGCCCTATCTCAAGTAACCTGTGACCTTTGCTACCTCCACGTGTTCATAATGTCTTCCTTCCTATCCAGTCCAGGCAACATTTACCAGAACCAATCCTAAAACCTCATCCCAGTGAACAAAACATCTACTTTGTATACTGTAATTTAAGAAAGGTCTGTGTTCCAGGACCAGATATACCATAATGTCTCCAGAGACCTGAACTAAACCTGACCCCTTTTTTCTATTTGATCGATGTTTGCCTACATAGCCACAAGTACATGTCTATTTACCCCCACTCTACCTATCCTAGGTAAACCTCTGACCACTCATCACTTTAAGTGCCAAAAATATCTCAAACATTAAAGTATTTAATGGAGTGAACAGCTTCTCTTCAAAAATGTAATTACACACTAGAGGTGAGGCATAAGACAGCAGTTTTGATTCAAGAAACCCTTTTATCATAGGCCTCCTCTACTCTTTTTTCCCTTTATTTTACTTTTGACCAAACTTCTACCCCCACTTGACCATGCCATCTGATGCCAGTTTATAACCCTAAAATTATTCTCAGACCCCATCAATTAAACCAAGAAGATATCAGATAAGGTCTTCCCTGATTTCCTTTATACCATGCCTAATCTGATTTCTGTACCTTGATCTAATATTCTGTACTTCTCTCTATGCGTGCTTCTACGTGGCGGACTCAGAGGTGGCTGTCATTCTCCCACCTTCCAACACATTAAAGTGCATTCAGTTATACACTGCCCTCATCTCATTTTGCATCTGAACCTCTGTTATTTCCTTTTTTAAACCATGAGTATCCTTCAATATGGACTGCCTATTTCATGTTTACTAGATCACCCTCTTAGCTTTCATCTATCAACAAGTGTCACTTTTATCAGCTTGTCCACTTAGAAAAGACCCTTGTGCTTGCCATTACCTTGTCTCAGATATACAATGGCTTTCCATTGTGAAGTATTCAAACACACAATGCTACTGCACCTATTTTTTCACTTCTCTGGTCATTTCTTACCATCACCACACCTTCTTACCATAAAAGGCTTAAGTCCATTAACCATGGTGTGTCTAAAACATTTTCACTTGATCCACAGTGCAATATTAAAAAATTATTCTACTCTTAGGCTTTTCCATGCCAGCCATTAGCCTCCTCCTTGAGAAGGACTTTCGCACATCTCTCATGGAAATACTGTACTTCTTACAAATGGATGTAACACTGATGGTCCTTAACAGGCAAGGTTAAAGTGTCCTTAAATCAACTGCTACATCTATCTCTTCTCCATTCTCCATACGGGCTGCAAAGTAGGCCCTGGCTAGCCATTTCCACAGAAACAAAGCCAGTGACCAGAATGGTGAGAATGCCCACTGGCCCGCTGTATTTTTCCCTGTCTAAAAGGTAAAACAATATATTTTTTCAAATCATTAAATTGTCGCAGTATTCTTTTTGCACTCTGCTGATACTTCCATGTTCCTCATGAACATAAAATTATTGAGGTGCTCAGGCTGAGCCTATCCTGCAGATACAAACTCTATAAATGGGTACAGGCTCTCCAAATTGAGCATGGTGGTACCCCATTGGCAGAATGGGGTCCTGAAACTGAACTGGTAGCAATGTAACAGCTTGATGTAACTTGGCTCTTTCAAACCCCAATCCACAGTTGCGTAGCCTTCCAGTGGTCCCGTCAGTGTCTGCACAATTCATTTTACAATTGACTCTGCCTAGAAAAATATTTAAGGGAAAAAAAATCCCATTATTATTTGTCATGGAAACCCTGACAAAGTGTTTTTTCCCTTTCTTCTTTTAAATCCTCAGTATCTTTCTATATAACAGTTTGAATACTTCCACATTTTTTGCAAACACAGAAATTGTGCTTATTTGCAGCCATTGTATATCATTTTAGGGATTCTAAAATACCTATTGATTTATAACCACTTATCATCTACACTCCTGGTTCTGTAAGTGCTTGCGCCCCCATCTGTTTGCTGAACCTGCTCACCCTTCTCTCTTGTCTGTAACTCCAGATAAGATGTTTTAGACTCTGGCTCATCATTCTGTCTCATCTTCTTATGAACACAATCCAAGATTTCTGCGATCACTGATGTTGCAGTCAAATTCTTTCAGTACCTCAGCACCACCACCCTCCTCTCTTCCATGTACTGTAGATACGCTATGTTGCCCATGAATGCCTTTTCTCACTGGCAGCAATGCTTGTCCCTTTCCAGGTCACAGTTATCTTGGCTACCTCTAGGTGGTAACTCACTGACTGACATTTTTACAATTAACTGTGACCTAATTTTGCCAATACCTGCTTCACTAATATCTTCAACCCAAGTATGTTGCTTAATGTAGGTTTCAGACTTTCTCGGAGTTTAATGAATATGTATTCCTCTCCTCCCTCCATTGTCTCCAAGTGACTAGCCTCACACTGGCCTGTAAGATCCCAAATCCCTGGATATAGCTGAGGCCCCTAAAACAGTGTGTCAACTAAGGTCTCCCCTTCAATCATTTGTTCTTTCTTACTCGTTCTGATTTCTTCTCTGACCTTAAACCAACTTACATAGTTTTCTTTATCAACTTCATCAGCCTCCTCTGTTCATTTTGATTGGTACAATGCCTCACTTGTTTTACATCTCTTTGTATTCTTGTCACAGAGCAGCGTAGAACTTAGTACAATCTTGGTGGATGGGAAGTCCATCACAAATGTGACGGATCTCCCCTTCACTGCATTACAAGTTCCATAGAATATAATGGAACTTGTAATACAGCGGATCGGATATCTGTCATGTTTGTGATGGAGTAACCCATCCGCCAAGATCTTAATCAGGCCCTTACACTTCCTTCTTTCTTTTCAATTAAAGTAGCTGCATTATGCTTTGTGTTTTTGTGATCCTAGAGCACATGCAGTACTCACCCATGAGACAATCCTTTGTCAATTTAGAAAGACAATGAGGAGGTCATTACGATTGTAGCATCTTAAGACCGCCACACATGGGGTGGCAGTCCGGCCGCCACATTACAACCCTGGTGGTTAGGCCGCCAGGGAACTGCCAGCTCTGCCAGGATCATGGATTCTGGGGGCCTGGCGTGGCAGGGATCATAATCTGCTAGGACAGCGCTGCAAGCAGTGCTGCCCTGCAGATTATGACCTTGTTCTCCATCAGCCTTTTTATGGCGGTAACACTGCATTAGTATGTCTGGACACTACTGTGAAGTGAGAGGTGCGCCTTGCTGTATGGCTCTTCCTAGACATAATAGAAACTGCACCTGCTGTCTCTTCCCTTATCTTCACTTCTAGTGTCCTGCCCTATGTCTGTCCCAGTCTATTTTTTCTCTTTCCTCCCTACTCAATGCTGCACCCCTCTCTTTTGTGTTCATATGCCTCCTTCTCACTTCCCATGCTGTAGCCATCCTAACTCTTCTTTCTTCCTTTAAATGAACCCTTCTAAAGACCCACTGGCTCTTGTCACCTCATTGAGACCTGTTTCACTGGTAAAAATGTGCCTGGTACCCTGCAGTGTCAGCCAAGTTCAAGAAAAGCTTTACACTTCTGCGTACCCTGTCAATGGCACCAGCACAAATCCATTGCCAAGAACTCCTTATCAGCATAAAGACCTTTACTATCACTCCATAGTACCTAAATATTCCAGTGCCAGCTGTGGCAAGAGGAGGAAGATGGCCAGCTAGAGGCAATTGCATGCTCCAGTTAGTAGCACCACCAGTGAATTTGTGCCAGTGGGTGCCAGTGGGTCACATGGCATGTAATTTAGGGGATATGGACTCTTTAACCCCCATATTTAAAGTAAATTAGGTCAAGGGCACTGAATAAATATGAGAGCTTCAGAGGCAGTGCTTCTGATGACAATTAGTAACAGACTCTAGTGACTTTTGACAGTGTGCTCTATTTATGTCTGCCAATGCTTTTCAGAAAAAAAGTATGTGCTGAATTAAATGAAGCAGAATGGCAACGGTCACTGGTGCGTAGTACAGTTGTCAGAAGCAGCAATGTCCCCTGTTAGATTTCATGTCAAATCAAGATCCTTCCTTTAAGTATAAAAAAGAATCAGAGAAGCTGCGGTTTGCATAATGCAAAGAATACATTATAGTCATGTTCACTTTTTAAGGATAACGTAAGCGTTTTTGAAGCAATGCACTTAGTTTCTGCACAGACATCAACAGTCCAAAATTTTCATCCAGACAGAAAAAATGTCAGGTGCAAGTGGGCAGTGCCAGTGAAAGGAGAGGCCGGCACAAATGTTACAAGTGGGCAGTGGCATATTAGCAACAATTTTGGCCGCCTGCACTTATGTACCTTACAAATTAAGCAGTAGCTTTCACTGGCTCATTTTAATCATGTTCTGGTTGTACCGCTGCAAAAATGTGGCTAAGGCAATCTTTAATTAGTAATTTCTTGGTAAGGCATTTGAGCTGCTAGTTATCCAACAACTTATAGCTGTTATGAAATAAAAGTTTCTATTTGATTTAAAATTATCACATTTTCATCCCATTTCTGACTTAAAAGTTGTTTTACATGCCAGCGACCAATTCTTGGAAACTTTATGGAGGAGGAGCCAATTGTTTCACTATGATGGTGCAGTTGGCTGTGTTTGAGAAATTAAGGCACATTCTTAGTGCATAGAATACACATTCACTTTTCTTTGCTGCTCTGTTTTTTTACCGACAAATGGCAACAGATCAAAGTGGGAAACATTTAAGCCCCTTGTGAAAATCATTGCCCCGTGTTTCAGATTGTAGACCACTGTGTTATATCTACCTATGCCCACTTCCCAAAATCATCCTTAAGAATTAAATGGATTATTACTTATGGGGTACACAGTTGGTAAATATGCATGCTAAGGTAGAGAGCGCTAGATTTTGCCACAATTAAGAACCAATTTTGGACTACCAGTTTACAGTTCAAGGATGTCATCTAGTGCCCAGTATTTCAAGCACAGAAAGTTGATGTAATTGACACATAAATCTCACACCCTTACTACAGTTTTGGACTGATAAGCTCAGCAATTTGGTAATGCCAACTCCAATGGTGCACAATTTCGGCATTGCTGGACTGCTCCTCAGTAGCATGTGGTTGGATCCTATAAGAGAATTTATAATACCTGTCTATAGCCAATGCATGCTGCAACTCATCCTTCTCCACTTATACATAGGCCATGTTGGAATATTATCCTAGCTACCCCTATCTTGTGCATGCCCATGGGTCACTTTCTTCTCATTCCTCGATAGACCTTCTAGAACTCTTACTCTGGCTGCTGTAACTAGTGTAGTCCTGTGACCCAAGCGTAGTCTCTAAAGAATATTTACTATGGCTTTCTCCTGTGCATGACTGGGTTCATTCTCACCGTGCCTGGATGGATTTTGCGATCTTTTAATGCGCCATCTGTATACACTTCATTTCTACAGGTCTCTCATTTAAACTTTCAAACATTGTACTAGACAACCTACAAGATCCTATGTCTCTGGAAATCTTAGTAACAGGAGATTGATATGAACCTGCTATGGCCTTTTGTCTGTGACGACTACGTCACACTGTAGGTCCATTTCTGGCTTGTTCCTAATCAAAGTGAAGGAACTGTAAGCAAAGGAAAAATGGACACAAAGGGGATCTCACTGGTAAAAGACTTCAAATCCCTTGGGTTAAGAGTATTAAATGGCAGAAACCAATTGAATTCCCCTCTAGTGTGGACCTGCTATGCCTCAGATTTTCACTTCATAATGGACTTCACAATAGTTACCACCCCCCTACTTCATTTAATCACATAATTTCAGATAAAAAAAGGACCGAAAGTGATCACGGCCTGCAAATTATAGGGCTTAATGTTAGATGCCCCCCCCATCAGCAGGCAACTACCCTGCCAGAGTAAATTGAAACTATCAACTGTAAAAAAATGCAAAAGACCATCAGGATTCAAAGAGGAATCATACATCTGCTTTATGTCAAATTGTAACAAGGAATCGCAACAAAATATTGAGAATTTCTCAGCTGCAGTCTCGTAGTCTTCTGATTCAAGCTAAGTGTATAAATAAGTCCTACTGGTGGATGGTCTGGAAGGAAAAAGTCACAACAAGACAGAGCTTTTGGGCAAAAGTCCTGTAGCTCAGTAAGAATGGAAATTTGAGGGAATTTGGAGGATGGTGAATAGCCTAAATAGGGCTCCAAATTCCATAAATAAGTCAGATCTTACAAAAACAAGATGGTTTAACTTTCTATCCAAACATTTAAACCAATCTTCTGATGAAGCAGCAACCATTAAGCATGTGTTAAAAAAATACAAATCCAACATATATTTCACTCATAGATGACAGCGTGCTCAGTTTAAATGAAAAACCAAGTATGCAAATCCATTCAGAAGCGGAGAGGTGATGGTGCCCCTGCCCAAATGATATACCACAAGCATTGTACAAAACCAATCCTACTTTTTGGGCAAACAGTCTGGCAGTGGTCTTCAATAATGATGTGCAGCTAGAAAGCATACCGAACTCATGGAAAGATTCAATAATTCATCCGATTTTCAAAAGGGGTGACCGCCAACAACCTGAAAGTTATTGCCTCATCACACTTTTATATATTGAGGCAAAGCACTTTGCAGGCCTTCTCGTAACCGAGTTAACTCTTTGGGCAGAAGAAAAAAACATCACTCCACCCCTCCACTGACCCCCATTTAAGCTGGGTTTACCCAAGATGGCAGCACAACAACCAATATTTTAGCGCTTCATGTAATAATAGATGTATTACAACTAAACAAGCAAGTGATTTACCTCTGTTTTGTGGACTTCAAAGCCACATTTGTCTGTGTGCAGCGTAACCTCTTCTGGCAGAAATTGTCATTTTGGGGTATCCTCAAGTGCCTTTTAAAAGCAATTCGGATGTTCTACACAGGCACATGGGCAAGAGTGAGAATAGGGGTCAGCTCCTTCTTGTCTAAGAAAATAGACACCTCCCAGGGCCTAAAACAAAGATGCGTGTGGGTGCCAAATGTATTCAAACTATTCATGGCAGACCTGACCCCAGCACTGGATAAAGTAAATGCCCTTGCCGTACAGCTAGGGGACCTTCACATCTCTAACCTTTTGTAGGCAGATCATGTGATTCTCCTTAGTCGGTTTACAACGCCTCATCGATAAACTATCTAATTACTCCCTAAGTCATGGAATGTCAATAAACCAATGTTTGTGAGTAAAAGAATACAAAAAATTTATCAATTGTATTTACAAGGACAGATACCATAGAGTTTTATTCAATGATAAAGACTCCTTTTACCAACATAGGCAGGAATTACAAAGGAAGGGTAGTGCACTAGTCCTGTCATTTCAAACATTACAGAGATCTTTGAACATCTCAAGCTTTATATCTCTGTTAAAGGTAATAGCAACAAAATAAATCCCAAGCCTATATTACTGACATGAGGCTCTACAAGGCAATGACCAGCGACCTTCAACTCAATCATTACACAAATTTACAGACTGCTCTTTTGTCTCCCTCCCAAAGCCTCCCCAGCCCAGGTAAAACTCGAGTTTGGCTTAGTAAATCAATTGATCGTCAGAAAGGGGGCATACATCAAAGTGTGGAAGAGAGTACAGTCTTAGCTGGCAGCCAACTGAGGAAAGCCCTTTGGCAAAAAAAGCCATTAAAGCCAAAACACGCCTGCTCACCAGTACCTAGACTCCACCATTGATGAATTGGGTGTGTGAACACTATGCGACTCAACTCTTCCCCAAGTGTTTTAAAAAAAATCAACCTAAGGCATAATGAAGGAAATCTCCACAGTCAGTGATAAAGAGTCACTATCAGCTAGATCCTTGCTGGAATGCCATAAATTATTGTAAAGCTCTCACACTTCCTCCTTTTCTGGAGGCTAAAAAGGTCCGAACAAATGAAAGAGTCCTTTGCCAAGCATCGCTTTGACCTTCTTCCTGGACCCACCCATAATGTGCCTTGGCTTCGGGAAGTAGAAACATCAGTATGCAAAAGGTGTCATTTGGGGGAGGGAAATATTGTCCAGTCAACCTGTATTTGCCCTGGCTTCATGAGCAAAAGTAAACATCTCTGAGGGCACTTTTTAAACATCAAGGCATTCAATCTTGTAGACAGGCTGTGTGTTTTGAGCCAACAGATATCATTTTGAACTGCTGTTTTAACACATTTTTAAAGCAAGTTGCACGAAAACAAAAGGATTGTGAACTTTTATAATCTTTTTCTAATATCAAGTGTAGTAATTTCACTTTTTAATGTTTTTATGAATGTTTGCAGTGGCAGCGATTTATGTAAAAGTATCCTAATGTATGCTATGTTTTTTATAAACTATGCCTAAAAAAATTACTTGAATACATCTTTATTTCTGCACATGTGGCCATAAAAGCACATTCAAAAAGTAAAAATCAATAAGTACAGTCTTTCACAACATTGAAATTCAATAAGACCAATAAGAAAATACATTTTTATCACTCAATGTTAATAAATAATAAAATAAAAAAACTAAATATAGCACTGGCTCTACACATTGTAATAAAATAATTAGACACCATCTTAATTCCTTACAAAGGACACTCATTCCTTACTTTGATCTTCAATTTAGTCTCACCTGTCAAGCTAAACACATTGATAGGGTTTTTGATATCTACTTACGTGACCCTTGTCATCTCCTAAAGCACCCACATGCCTAAGTTATGGCCCTGCTAAATTTAATAGTCAGGACAACCACTGAATTACAATAAAAACAAATAAAAGCCCAAAGTTCCTAATAAAACAGTGAAAGCTAAAAAATATCCCCGCTCCACAATGGATCTTTTCACCCAACAGTTTCACAGCACCTAGTCCTCTCTTTACGGTAAGGTAAATATCTGGATTGTAATAATCCTGTTGTTTTAGGGCTAAAAATGTATCTTGCTTGTACCAGGCACTAAGAAGGAAGTGGCTCACTGAGTACACAATAGGCTCTGCTGTGTTTGTTCTGAATAAGCGTATTGTCACATGGTAATCCCCAACCCCCAAAGATAGACAAATGGGCTTAAGCCAATGCTGCCTTATTTCTCGATACCCTGGACAAACAATGAAGATATGGTTCACTGTCTCAGGAGCAGATTCACAGATTGGATGTGAAGCAGATATACATCCTTCGTACCATAAGCTACAAAAAGCATTCAATGGAAGGCAGCCATATATAAATCGCAAGTCAAGGCTTTTGGCTGATGGGTGAGTTACAGTGTCCAAGAAATCTTCAAACATCGGTGCTGTTTAATCCCAAGAAACGTTTCTATTAAGTGACTCAAATTGGCCCTGGATTGTTACTGCACCAGGATTTAGCGCCTAAACACCGACTTCGCAGCCTGTTTATCTAATGTGCAGATTCTATCAGGGTTCTCCAAGAGTGTTTCAAGCATCAGTCTCTTACACCAAGTGTATATGAACCTCTACCAGGGTACTTTTAGGGCACGAGCCAATCTTATTAGATCACTTAAACAATCTCCGTATGCAACCAATTCAGAAGTAGACCAAATGCAAACCCAAAAAAGAAGTGGTTTCGACTGAACAAGATGATATACTCCGTTAATGCTTAGGTTATAGCTCAGGGGATTAAGTGGTATACTTACTAGAACAGACACTAAAGCTCTAATAAAGTTGTTTTCAGACACTGCTAAACTGTAGTGCCGTAAATAGCAGCCTTGGCGAGGTAGTCCTCAAGAGCAGGTAAAATTGATCGAGTGGAAGTCGCTCTAAAATATCGTAAAATTGCATTAGACCTGCACAGCAACATCAGGGAGCTCTTTATAATTTGAGGGTGCCACTTGAACTGATCCAACGAGGTGATTCCTAAATAATCAAAACACAACACCCTGTCTAGAATTCAATTGCCCACCTAAACACACTTAGTTCTAGTGGGGTTCTTGCCAAAAAACATATATTTTGTTTTTGAGTAATTTATCTCTAAACCTCTTTTGTCACAGAATACCCTAAACTTAGTCAGCAGGTACTGAAGCCTCATTGGTGATTTAGAGATCAGCAAAGAGTCATCCAGGAAAAGAGGAATTGGGATTTTTTTCTCCATTCATATGGTGGGCGAATCATGAACACACTGACCGATGAACTCAGTTATGTCATTCATATTAAGGGAGAAAAGTGTGGGGGGTGAGCAACAACCTTGGCGCACTCTGCGGCCAATAGGAATTCTGTAAATCAGTTTTCCATGCTTCTACCAGTGTACCTGAGCATAATTTCCATGATGCGATCTAGCCAGGATATCCACAAGGTCACTAGGGACACTTATGTTCCTCAACACCCTCCACAAATTGTCACGAGGAATCAGATCGAAGATGGCTCAAAGATTGACAAAAGCTACATATAACCTCTACAGTCACAAAAGAACCTGCCTCTGATATAGGGCAGAAAACCTAAATACCTGGTCGATGGTACTAATCTTTGTCCAGAATCCTGCTTGAAGGTGCAAAAGTACGTCCTCACTAACTACCCACATAAGTAATTTATCAAGCGCTTGTCCCGCAAAACTTTTTGGGAGATTATCCAATAAGCTAATGGGTCGGTAATTGGCAGGGCAACTCGAGTCCCCTTTTTTTTAAAACTGGGATGATTTTGACCCCTTTCCAGGTGTCCGGCATCATACCCCCACTGGCTACTGCATTTGACAAAGTATTTAAATGCCAGGCCCATAATCGAAGTTCCGACTTATATAAGTCCCCTCGGGTATAATCCGGACCAGAGGCCTTTAAGGATTTCAGGCTATATATTGCAGCAAGGGTGTCCAAGAGCCAGGCTAATATTACCAGTGTGCATCTCCTCCCCTCTCTGCTAAGGAGTTTTCATGATTATTACTCACACAATATAAGGCACCAAATGATCCTCCCACTTATCTGGTGAGATATGAGAGTACCTGGGATTACAATGACCTCTGGCCCCAGCTGCAACTAGTGACCAAAAGGTACGATTATCTCTCTGGGGAGGGCACATTTGATATATTCCCATTTACACTCCCTCACTTCTGTCGTTAATAATCGTTTAGCCCACTTGCAATCCTGGGTAAACCATTTGCGGGTTTTCTCGACCGAAATAGGTCTGCCTTGACAGTCCCTATAGAAGATAGCTTTAAGTTTATCAAAAAATATTGTGTGGGTACTTAACATTAAGTCAGGATCCACAATCGGTCCTTCAAATTCTGCATGTATCTGCGTACTGTTCCTGATCTGCTGTGACTCTAGGCCACGCTACTCTACAACAGTTGTTAGTCACAATAGATTCCGGCAATACTGCAAAGTCCAAACAGGTATTCCTGTAGAATTGCCCCCCCCCCCCCAAAGAGGTAACCAAGGGATTGTGATCACTAATAGTAGTGCTCATCACCATCATGTCGCTGAGGTCCGGCCACAACCGGGCATCCACCAACATATAGTCAAAGACACTCTTCTAGCAGCCTCTTTTTTAAATGTAAATGGTCTGTTGGGATCTGAATGTGTTCTCCCATTGCAGATGTGCAATTCATGCACAACCACCAACGAGGCTGCTTGCAAGGCAGCCTTAGTATAGTGACCCTGCCAGTTGCCTGCCACATGTGAAACACCCCAGTACTCATCCTCTTCCTCAGTTACCAGATTGAGTGCACCACAAGTTTCAAATGAAATATTGAAATCACCAGCCACTATTACTTTGGCATTCTTTTTATAGGTCTACACCAGTTTGTCTAACATACTTAGGGCTGCCAACTCACACTTTGCTGGCATTGAACAAGCATTTACATTCAATCAAATAAATGACGAGCCCCTAGGAAACTTTAATTTGATACTCATTAGATCAGCCAAATCTATCCGGGGGGGTTCTTGTACACAATAAATTTTATTATTTATCAATATCATAAGACCCACCCCATTGCCTGCACAGTTTTCCTAGGAGGAATTGCCTCTACACTATACATAGTATATCCACTAACAAAGACCTTATGTATGGCCAAGGTTTCTTGGAGCAAACAAACATCATGCTTCCCAATAAAGGAGATCCAATCCTTATTGACCAACTTTGAGTTAACCCCTGCCACATTGCATGACATCAGATGAAAATCTAACTTAGATGTGGCCACTGCTGAAACAGGGACATCCATTCACTCTACGTTAACTGGCAATCTAATCGCCCCTGCAGGGGGAACTTTAAGATTTAGTCCATCTGCTGAGTCCAAAGATAAATGGATACTTCTATTAGGTAAGTGTGGCCCAAGAGGACATAGTCAATCCAGCTGGTCTAAAGAAGCAAGAGCAGAGAATCGATTGTGAGTGGAATTTCAAAGTTAGCATTACTATTACCCAGTTCTTGTACAAAACTCTGCTGGGCACGCTGTTTGACAGTGCCAGCGCCCTGTACTACAGGTGGGTAAAAGAAGCCTAGGAGGAGGGCTCTAATGCCCCCCTTACCATAACAAGATTGCGTGATCAGATGTAGCAGGGTTCGAACACAACTAGGTCCTTTAAAATTCACAATAACACAGTAGCCCTGTGACATTATTTGAGTGGGGCCCACCCAAGAAACCCTATGAGTGGTAATGATTTCCCAGTAAGATCACAAGTCCGACTGGTATGTTCTTGTAACCAATAGGCAACTTTGTTTAAAAGGGAAGCATGCGACTCCTGCTTCGCTACAGGGAGAGGAGGAACATTCTCAATAACAATAATATATGGGGTGCATTCAGGTAGAGCATGGGGTCTGACAGCAGATTTTTGTGGCCTGGTGACTGTGTTCCCGTGGTCCACCATGCTGCTTGCTGAAGCTACTTCTGGTCCCCCAGTTGTGGGATTTGAGGGATCAGTGCATATTTGCTGTTGAATATCCTCACTGGGCCTGTTACTAACACTGAGAGACCTGCTCTCCCTTCTCAGTAGGGAATGCCCAGAAGGCCAGTCAACAGCATTGATCGAGCAAGCTACCTGGGCCATGGTAACTGCTTTTTGCTCAGAATTCTTGGACCCTGCCATTTTCATGGAGCTAGAGGAAGATAATCCACTGGTTTGTACAGTTCCAATCTTTTTAAGTTCTAGTTTGATTAGTTCCAAGCGTTCAACTTGTGGGTTCAATTTTAAATACAGGGCGGTATGTGTCATATCTTACAGTTGGTTGATCAACAGGCCCTGGTCAGACGTAGGTGCTAAGTCAACCCCCTTTGATGGCACTTTCTGTCTAATAGACTAGGTAATGCTAACCCTTTGGTGTTTCTGTGTTCTAACGGGCTCCTGTCACTTCCTTTTCCTTTTATGAAGACTTTGGATGTACTTGTTGGATGGATTATGATAAAGCCTTCTGTGTGAAGTAAGCTTCTAATCAGAAAATGATCTGGAATCCGAGTAATACTAATTCTTGGTTGCACTTTACGATGAGGAAGAAGTATGAGACTATGGGGCAGGAGTCCTTTGGAACAGCAATGGGGCAAAAAAAGGAGCTTGCTGGACATTTAACAAAAAGGCATGAACAAAACCCCTAAGTAACTGCAATTTTAAGGGTAATTGTTGTGAGATTGCAGGCCCTGAGTTTAACTGTTTCAAAATAATCAAAGACAAAGGAAATCAGAAGTAGCTTGGCGGTACTTATGTGATATAAGACCCTCTGCCCTCATATCTCTATTGGCAGTGACCCTATGGCTAAACATCCACCTGTGATTCAATGTAGCTACCCAGCTCTATTGTGTCTTCTGCTATAGTGTCAGGATCTTAGGTTTTTCAAGAATAAGCTGACCTTGAGCATTAGTAAAGAAATAGCAAGATAAAGGACCTGAAGGAGCGGGTTTGGGGAGAGTTACTGGTCCTTTGGATAACCGTTTTATGATTTTGTCTCCTCATCATTAGGAACAAATACCCAGGTGGATTTAGACTCATACACAACATGTCAATCCCTATAGTTGGGTCAGTCAATGATGCAATTGGCTCATCACTTTGCTCAGTAGCTTATGCTTACTTGGATGGGGCATTAGCCAATTTGAGGAAGGTGGGACAGGATTCTCTTGTGGTCAAGACAGAAACTACATCAATATTTCCCCTACTCCGTGTTCACCCTGATAATTTTCACCTGTGGGGTTTTCAATGTGAGGGTAGCTTCTTTCATGACAAATGTATGTCCATGGAGTGTTTGGTGTTCTGTGCCTACTTTGAGCATTTCAGCTTCTTTCTTGAATGGGCCATTTTCCTGGAGTGGTACCGACTTGGTCTTTCATTACATAGATAATTTCTTATTTATGGGCCCTATTAGTTGTGGAAATGGGTTAACTCACTCTTATCCTTTATCAGTCTTCTGGGTAGTTTTGGGATACTAATGGCTGAAGAGACAAGAGGGTTTCCCTGCTACAACCCTCATTTTTCTCAGGATTGAGATTGACTCAGTAAAGGGGAAGTGTAGTTTGCTGCATGATAAAAGTGAGGGTCTTTAGATCTTCATTGAGAACCTGTTTGAGGGCCCATAAGGCCACTTTACACCAGATACAAGTTATGATAGGACAATTCGGCATTGCATTTCAGATAATTCCGTTGAGTCATCCCTTTTTCAAGTTTGATCGTACAGGTCATATCTAGGCTAACGGTGAATCGTCACAAAACACATGTATCAGCAGAGTGCAGGTCATGAGAATACAGTTGTCATTTCTTCTGACATAAATGGCTCAATGGTACCGCCCAGTACAGTCCAGTCAAGATTTTGGTTGAATCACAGATGTAACGGGGATTTGGTGCCATACTGCCTCCAAGTGGTGTGCCCAGCCAATGTTGCAATATTTGTTTGATTCAAGTTTGGTGAAAAATATTACTTTCCTAAAATTGTTACCTGCTATAGTGCACCTCTGGACACACCTCTTCAGGAACCATTCAGATATTTTCTGGTCAGACTGCATGTCAGTCATCAAATTCTATAACTTGTAGCAGACAAAATGCAGGACAGCACTAAGGTTGCCCAAGGAGCTGGTTTTTGTGGGTGTAAAGAATATACCTAACCATGTGCCTGGTATTCTAAGTAATGCAGCTGATGCCTTGTCTTGTTTCAAGTTGCAATATTTCTGGTGTTTCTATCCAGGGTTGGCGTAGGGGCCCACTACGTTTGCAGAGCTAGTATGGAATCCTGGTGCTCTGCTCTTTCAGACCTAATTGCTTCCAGCCTCGTATCTAAAACAAAGAGGGCATATAAAAGAGCTCTTCAGTATTATCTTCCTTTCATGGAACATCACACACAAGAGCAGCATTTCTCATTAAATTGTTGAGTGCAGCAGCATATGCTGTTGGAGATAGCATGCCCTGGGTGCTATATCTCAGCACTGGCCTTTTTCCGTAAGCTTGGAAATGAACCTCACCAATCACATGCCTTGCTCATTAAGAAGGCTCTAAAAGGCTGGTAAAGTTTATAAGGGGCAGCACTAGTTCCATCTAGGCAAACTTGGGAGTAATACTGGTTGTTCTGGCTATCTGCAGCCCTAAACGGGAGATCGTGCTGTTTTTTGCTGCCTCTCACTCACCTTTCAAGGGGCACTCAGAATTTATGAATTCATGACCAAATGAGGATTCATGAGATATTGCTGATGGAGCACATATCTTGGCTGGAGGGAAATCTTGTAACTACCATACAGCGCTTGAAGACAAACCAATCTGGCAAAGGGGTTATGTGGGTAGGCAGGGTCTTGAGGTGTCCAGTAACTGCATTGAGTGTTTTCTTGATTTTAAGGTACAACACTGCATCTACCTTATTATTAATACACAGCACAGGTATTCTGCTTACTAGGTGTCAGTTTGGTAAATATAAAGCATGGGCTCTTCAGGCAGCATATATAGAAAATGGGAATTATAGCTCAGGTCCATTCAGGATAAGTGTTTTCATGCGCGAAGCCTCAGCACCTAGACTGTCAACAGAATAGGGAGATGGATGCTCGACTTCTACAAATTCTACATTTGCCACAACGTGATCTTAGACATATCTAAGGTCAGCTGGGTTGAGTAATTAATGGTATCTGTTTCCTTCTACAGCTGTTTGTATTAGGTCACATAGCCCCAGCCAGTATGTGGATCTGCATTAAATCATTTGTGAAGACAGCAAGAGCAGCATTTAGGCAAGACGGGGTCCTCATGCAGAGGTGGAGGCTGGTTTAGAGATCTTTCGGGCAGGAGTAGGTGTTCTATGTTTGAGCTGCCTGGGCCAAATCACAGAGGAAGTGGAAGGCAGTAAGCTCCACTGCTACAAGAGGAGCCCATCCTGCCTATATTATGCTCTTGCTGCACACGTCATTCTTCACATCAGTGACAGTGACTTTGTGTTGATTGGGTGAAGATAAGAAGCCTTTACGATGCACTGATGATTGAGGTTTCTTGGTCAGCAAATAGGTTCCCTGGGTGGTAATTATTTGGTCTCATATCATTCCCTAACAGGTATGAAAAGTTGGTCCTCCTTCCAGGGACCTTAACAAATTTGTCATATGTTTGAGTAGTCTTCTGAGGAAGTTGCTAAATATACTTTATAGCGTCTCATTTCTTCCTAACTTAAGAATACCGACTTGCCATAGGGATACGGGCAGTCAGTTAACCGTCTGGCCCTGTTGCGGGGATACAGTTGTGACTGGCCCCAAAGCAGGTAGACACCTTCGCATCAGGCAGTAAAAGGTCAGGCAAATCTGGCTTGGTTTTGATTCAAATGTTATCCCAAGCCAGGGCAGTGGTACTGCGGTTTTCAGTGTGGGGCCTGAGACAGCAATTGTCCCTAGTCATCCCGGGAACTCTAAGTCACTGTCCTGGGGATGTGGGGAATTAGTGATTGTGGCAGAGGACCACGATATACCTCAGTCACAATGACCCATCTCCCAAATGGTGGAAAGGGAGATCCCTCTTTTAGTTTTCCTCTGGCGTGGTTGGTTTAAGGGCTCAGCTTATATGTTGGCTGATAATTCCTCAGGTGAAGGAGTAGGTGAGTTCATCTTGGGAGAGATACATCTTGGAGATGGAGGTTCACTTTGACCCAAGTCAATTAATGCATCCTGTAAGGGCCAGCAGGGTGGTCAACCATGAGTCAAAGGGCTTGGTTAGGAGATTTGATGTTTAGCTTGCTGTTAACATTGGAAGATGCCACATTATGGGAAAAATACAAAAATGTAAATTTATGCTATCTTTATGACGTGTGATTAAATATGGCCATACAATTATTTATTCTTTTATGCAACACTTAGGTGGTCTCAGGTTGTAAGTAGTGGTTTTAACTACAATTGTATATGTTGTTTGATATCATGTACACTTGGCATTGGGGACTTTCTCACCCTGAGACTTGGAGGTGCCCCTACCTGTCAAAAGGGTGTTGCTGGTGGGGTGACAGGGGCACACAATTGCTGAATAAAGGTCGGGAGGCCACATTGGGGCCCCTTATTGCCCCTGCCAAGCACCAATGTACCTGTTGGCTCCTGTCACCTATATATACTGGTTTTTCCCATGCTCTCATCCCTATGATTAAGATAAGAGAAAAAAATTATACAATGGGTATATTTCTTCTCTGATTCTGTTTAGTCATTTATCACAGTTATTTTTTATGCATTCCTGTCATAATCTGCAGAAATTGAATAGTGGCTCACCTGCTAGGATCTATCATATTTCCCACCACCATCGATAAACCTGTGCTGGATAATAAGTAGACAATATGTCACATTAGCAATAATTAGTTCATAGTTAAACCATTCTGGTAACCTGCAGTTCAAATGTTCTCTAACATTTCTGACAATTTCTGGGAGATGATTCGATTTACTTAAGTCAGTGTAACTTACTCATAAGGATGGATTTGACCTAGGGTAGGGCTGAGGTAATTTTCAGCAAGATCTTTGTCTTCCATGCCTCAACGTATTTGTTAAACTACATTTATTGTTGGTTATTTATTATCCTTCAAACTTCATAACTGCAAACATGCCCCCAGTCACTAGACATAAGTTGTAGTATTATTTAGAATCTTAATCAGGTAAGAAAAACAAGATTGAGAAGTCAGGTTACAGTCTTGCATACAGTGCACTGAAAAATTGTTAACCCTACATTTTCAAACATGTATCTTCCACAGTGCGTCAAACACGCCCTAGAATACTCTTCAGTGCCCTCACAGGTTTAATCATCTCACTAGGACTAACATGTTTTAGCACTTTCTGAGACATCCTCGCCTCCTATTCTTTACTCTGCACAAGGAGAACAGTTCATGTCTGAAAATCTAGAACTACCCAATATCCAACTGGCCCTTACTATGTTTGGGTACCTCAAATTCCCTCATGCATCCATTGTAGGAAAGTAAGTGTTAAGTATTATTTTGTTTTACAAGATGGACACCAATACCCTGCTCTTTGTAACCCAAAAAGAGAATAAGAGATGGTTTTAGTGTTAAGTCCATCATCCCAGAAACACTGAAAATCCAAGAAAGGTAATCTAACCTTTCTCTCTGTAAATAGAATATTTTTCTGAACAACTCTGACATTTAACACTCATTTTGTGTGTATCCTGTACATGTGTCTAAGGATTTATTTAAATGCGATGTAACCCCCTGGCCCCCAATAAGTGTCATGATTCATCATAGGTGTTCACTCCTCATAGGCAGCAAGAGTTGCAATGTGGACTCTGAAAGAGTTGCAGTGTCAGCTCTCCACAACTATTTTGCTTGTATTTGGTTGCTGGACAAAGAATGGTAGATACTCATATCCTAGGCAAATAATTTTGTATGCTGTGGAGGGGGACCACCAAGTGGTTAAAATGGTGTTGTGGTGGGCTGTGGAATTCTTTATCTGTAGTCTTTCTAATGCATTCTGTAGGAAGTTGGCTCTGTATATACTATTTCAAAGTAAGAAATAGTGAGCACAGAGTCAAAGGGTTCCCCTTAGAGGTAAGATAGTGGCAAAAAGAGATAATTCTAATGCTCTATTTTGTGGTAGTGTGGTCGAGCAGTAGGCTTATCAGAGGGAAGTGTTAAACATTTGTTGTACACACACAGGCAATAAATGAGGAACACACACTCAAAGACTTACTCCAGGCCAATAGGTTTTATATAGAAAAATATATATTTTTTTGTTTCTTTTAAGAACCACAGTTTCAAGATTTACAAGTAATACTTCAAATGAAAGGTATTTCACTCAGGTATTCTAGGAACTTTGAATAATCACAATAGCATGTACAGTTTTGACAGAAATGGCAATAAGCTATTTTAAAAGTGGACATTGCAAAAATCAACAGTTCCTGGGGGAGGTAAGTATTTGTTAAGTTCACAGGTAAGTAAATCACTTACAGGGTTCAAAGTTGGGTCCAGAGTAGCCCACCATTGGGGGTTCAAGGCAACTCCAAAGTTACCACACCAGCGGCTCAGGGCCGGTCAGGTGCAGAGGTCAAACTAGTGCCCAAAACACATAGGCTTCAATGGAAACAGGGGCGCCCCGGTTCCAGTCTGCCGGCAGATAAGTACCCGCGTCCTCGGATGGCAGACCAGGGGGGTTTTGTAGGGCACTGAGTGGGACACAAGCAGGCCCAGAAAGTACACCCTCAGCGGCACAGGGGTGGCTGGGTGCAGAGTGCAAACAGGCATTGGGTTTCAAATAGGTATCAATGGGGAGACCCGGGGGTCTCTTCAACAATGCAGGCAGGCACAGGGGGGGCTCCTCGGGGTAGCCACCCCCTGTGCTAGACAGAGAGTCGCCTGGGGGTCGCTCCTGCACTGGAGTTCGGTTCCTTCAGGTCCTGGGGGTGCAGTGTTGGTTCCAGGCGTCAGGTTACTTGTTACAGTCGCGGTCAGGGGGAGCCTCTGGATTTCCTCTGCAGGCGTCGCTGTTGGGGTGCAGGGGGTCAACTCTGGCTACTCACGGGCTCGCAGTCACCGGGGAGTCCTCCCTGTAGTGTTAGTTTTCCGCAGGTCGAGCCGGGGGCGTCGGGTGCAGAGTGGAAAGTCTCACGCTTCCGGCGGTAAACGTGGGGTCTTTAAAGTTCCTTCTTTGTTGCAGAAAGTTGCAGTTTCTTGAATAGGGCCGCTGTTCTTGGGAGCTTCTTGGTCCTTTAGATGCAGGGCAGTCCTCTGAGGCATCAGAGGTCGCTGGTCCCTGTTAAAAGCGTTGCTGTTGCAGTTTTCGTCAAAGTAGGGAGACAGGCCGGTGGGGCTGGGGACAAATCAGTTGTCGTCTCCGTCTTCACTGCAAGGCTTCAGGTCAGCAGTCCTTCTTCTTCTTTAGGTTGCAGGAATCTGTCTTCCTTCATTCTGGGGGCCCCTAAATACTAAATTTAGGGGTGTGTTTATGTCTGGGAGGGCAGTAGCCAATGGCTACTGTCCTTGAGGGTGGCTACACCCTTTTTGTGCCTCCTCCCTGTGGGGAGGTGGGCACATCCCTAATCCTATTGGGGGAATCCTTCTTCTACAAGATAGAGGATTTCTGAAAGTAAGAGTCACTTCAGCTCAGGATACCTTGGGGGCTGTCCTGACTGGGGGGTGACTCCTCCTTGTTTTCCTCATTATCTCCTCCAGCCTTGCCGCCAAAAGTGGGGGCAGTGGCCGGAGGGGCAGGCATCTCCACTAGCTGGGATGCCCTGTGGCGCTGTAACAAAGGGTGTGAGCCTTTGAGGCTCAGCGCCAGGTGTTACAGTTCCTGCAGGGGGAGGTGAGAAGCACCTCCACCCAGTACAGGCTTTGTTCCTGGCCACAGAGTGACAAAGGCACTCTCCCCATGTGGCCAGTAACATGACTGGTGTGTGGCAGGCTGGCAAAAAGTAGTCAGCCCACATTGGAAGTTGGGTATGTTTTCAGGGGGCATCTCTAAGATGCCCTCTGGGTGTATTTTACAATAAAGTGCACACTGGCATCAGTGTGCATTTATTGTTCTGAGAAGTTTGATACCAAACTTCCCAGTTTTCAGTGTAGCCATTATGGTGCTCTGGAGTTCATGTTTGACAGACTCCCAGACCATATACTCTTATGGCTACCCTGCACTTACAATGTCTAAGGTTTTGCTTAGACACTGTAGGGGCATAGTGCTAATGCTCATATGCCCTCACCTGTGGTATAGTGCACCCTGCCTTATGGCTGTAAGGCCTGCTATAGGGGTGACTTACCTATGCTACAGGCAGTGTGAGGTTGGCATGGCACTCTGAGGGGAGTGCCATGTCAACTTAGTCATTTTCTCCCTACCAGCACACACAAGCTGGCAAGCAGTGTGTATGTGCTGAGTGAGGGGTCCCTAGGGTGGCATAAGACATGCTGCAGCCGTTAGAGACCTTCCCTGGCATCAGGGCCCTTGGTACCAGGGGTACCAGTTACAAGGGACTTACCTGAGTGCCAGGGTTGTGCCAATTGTGGAGACAAAGGTACAGTTTAGGGAAAAAACACTGGTGCTGGGGCCTGGTTAGCAGGGTCCCAGCACACTTTCAAATCATAACTTAGCATCAGCAAAGGCAAAAAGTCAGGGTTTAACCATGCCAAGGAGGCATTTCCTTACACATACTATGTGATATTAGGACCGATGTCTGCAACATCCTGAAATTTTTAAGTGTGTCACAGCCTTACAACCACAGATCATGTACACAAAGGTCCCCTCTTTTCTTAGACACAAGATACAAGGGAGGCTCTCGAACCCATGGCAAACTATATGATGTGTAAAATTTTCTCCTGCATGAGCAGGAGGCTACATTGTACGACAACCATACATCATCCTTAATCTAGCGTATATCTATCACCTATCTTTTCTACATGTTCAGTGGGGTATCTGGCCTGTTACCCAACAGGGTATCTTGTATGTTACAAGTAAAAATGCTTTAAATCTTTGGAACCACTTTACTATTTCTTTTATCAGAACTCTATTTTCTACCATGGTATAGTCTGGCATATCGCATCAGTCATAGTGGCAGAGGGCATGTGGAAGATCATTTTTAGATCAGGTAGAAAGTTCATTCTTAGGAGTACATTACTAATCATTTGCCACAACCTTGCTCTCCAACCCAGATATGCCTCTGTTGTATAGCTATTTTAGCCATGTTTTTAGACACATTATTTTAGCAACTAGGCCTGCTGTTTGTGCACTTTAGCCCAGTTATATTTTATTTAGCTTAATTTTATTATTTTATCACAGGCCATATTTACGGTGCTGTTTCATTTTCTTTATCTCGTTGTTATTTCACCTAGGAAAGCATTGCATTTCTAGCAAGAAATTATTTTTACTTTGTACTTTCCTCAAGGTCGCAGCCAGATAGAGTTGCCCACAAAGTGGTACGCTGTGTCTCCAACATTCAAAGAAACATACACATCCTGACATGGGGACATTTTCTCAGAAGATCAGCTGTTTTATTATAAAAACACTTCTCTGTCCCATACATGTTAGAGAGAGATTCCAGCCAGATGACCACGACTGCATGCTGATTGCTGATTGCCTCCGCTACAGCTGCTTGCTTAGACTACCAGATCCCTGGCCTCCATGAGATGGTGTCTTTCTAGACAACAGACTACCTTGCCGAGGTATGGGGGATGATGTCTTCCCAGGGGGGAAACCTGAAGGATGGATTAGGGCTCATTTCGCTGTGCTCTAACATAGCTTATGTATGAACCATATACATTATGCATGTTGACAGTATGGTGGGACATTTTCTGTGCGTCACTCTTCTTGTCACCACTTTGCTGCTAGCGTGTTTTATCATCCTAGTTATTGCAATTCATGCCATTTTATCTAAGATGCATTTAATTAAATAAACCTTATTGAACCATTCTCTGCCTCTGTTTGTCTTTTTATATGTGAGAATAATGTAATTGAGAGAAAAAGGTAAGATCTGACCGGCCACAATTCCCCTGAGGTGTAATTTTTGTCATGCGCCCAGTTGCCACAATCTTCCCTGCTCTTGGGCATAGATGAGACGCTGCAAGTTAGCCGAAAAACCCAGCTTAGGCTGATAGTTGTAACATGGTGTGGGATTGGACTCGGTTCCCCACAATTCAGGTGATTCTGTTGCCCAAATCCAGAAGACTCATTAGGATATTGAGACCCTACACGACACCCCCACTGGCTAATATCGTCAGATCCCATGGTCTCAACATAATTTCCTACACAGACAACACCCATTTCTTCCTTTCATTCACCGACATCCACTCCACCACCAGAACCAGCTTCCACAGATGAATGCAAGCGTCACTGAATGGATGAAGAACAACTGCCTGCAGCTGAACACAGACAAGATGGAAGTACTGATCTTTGGCAATAGCAGCAACACATAGAATGCTCCTGGTGGCTATCAGATCTAGGAACGGTACCCACTCCTTCCCACCATGCCTGAAACCTCAGAATCATAATTGACAACAAGCTTGCCATGAAATCACAGATCAACGCAATCTCCTCTGCATGCTTCCTCACTTTGTGCATGCTCTGTAATATCTTCAAATAGCTACCCCTATTCACAAGACCCACCGTAACACATGCCCTCATCACCAGCCGACTCGACTATGGGAATACCCTCACCATAAGAACTGCTGCACACCTCCTACAGAGAATTTAGATCACACAGAATTCCGCAGCCAGACTCATCCTCAGCCTTCCCTGACAAACCCCATTACACCCCACCTCAGACAGCTCCATTGACTCCCCGTACAGAAAAGATGCAAATTCAAGCTGCTGACTCATGTACACAAGGCTCTACACAACCAAGAACCCACGTACATTAATCACCACCTGAACTTCCACTAACTATCAAGAAGATTACTCTCTGCCTCCCTTTCACTTGCACATACTTCCGGCATCTATAAAAACAGGAGTGGAGGTTGCTCCTTCTCTCACATCGCAACAAAAACCTGAAAAAGCCTCCCTATGGACCTCGGGACCATCACCTCACTTTCAGAATTCCGAATGGTCCTCAAGACCTAGCTGTTCGAATAAGCCTCTGGGACCTGCAAGTGCCTGGGTACCCTATTGTGTGATAGCAGTGCTTTATAAATTCTGATTAATTGACTGATTGAATGACAACCAGTAAAAGCACCCCCTACCCCACTAAAGAGGTATTTCAGTACCCACCTTAGGAACAAAGTGACAGAATTTAAACAGGAAAAGGGCTTTGTATCCCAGAGTAGGGTTTTTACCATGACATTACATTTTGTGGATGTACGGTTCGGAGACCCATTTTGCATGTTATATAATACCTGAAGGAGACATATTCTATTTCATAGAGCTGTCCTACCAGTGAGAGATGGAGGCAGCCTGTAAATTCTCCTCAGTTGTTTCCCAGGACTGTGGCAAGTTATATTTCATAAACCACTCACTCCCTATCCCTAGTTATTTCTATAACCAAAAAACAAAGTTCCCCCTCATTCACAGTGCAAATATATCTCACAAGAGGTTTGCCAGAATAGTGCAGCACAATAAACTCGTTGAATTTGGTCCAGTATACACAAAATAAAATGCAGTCTAATTACCCAAGTTACGTATAGTAATTCGAGCCAGCTCCTAATTTGTAAAAAAACATGATTTTCTTAGGATCTTCTTCTGGGCCCCTAGTGCTGTTGAATGTTGGAATTGCAGAGAACTTGGGTTGACTAGCTTTGTTTCGACCCCATGCCATTTTGTTCCACAACCCTAAGTTTCCTGTCTCTTTATATCATTCTTTTAGGCTCTTTCTCATCCCCACTTGCTCTGCTTGTCCCAGGTTTCCTATTGTTCTCTTCCTCCTTCTTTCTTCCTTTTCTGACTTTCCCTCTTAAACTTTACAACAAAGCTGTATGATGAAACATAAGCCATAGTCCCCTAACATGAGTGTTGGTGCTGACCAACTGCAACCACCAGCACAAATTAAGCATGAACTTAATGGACAATGAATGATCTGCTAAGAGCAACAGGATATTATTTGGATAGGGCAATATGCGTTCTACAATACCATCCTGCCCACAGCAATCAACGAAAAAGTGTTTTCACCTAAACCAGTAGAAAAGGTCTCAATCACTCAAATAGTAAAAGCACAAAGATGTTCCCAGGCCAAGCTCCAAGAGATCCTGAGGTGGCTAACCACCATGCACTACCTAATTCGGGCCAAGCTCTTCCTCAGTAGGCAACCAAAACACATTTCCTACTGCCTTTTGGTGTTTCATCTTGGTATTTCCACTTCCACTATGCATAGGCTTAAAGTCAAGAAAAAGAAACAAGGGGGATTGAATCTTGTGATGGGGGACTACCATTGCCCCCAGCAATGTGACACAAGTCTATGGAGCCAACATTCAAATATCACTAGTGGATATTGCTTCCAAACTCACAACCTTCAATAACCACACAATATTGCCTTCAGGCCCCACCTAAAGGGGGAGGAAAAGGGCCAGCAGAGCAGCAGTTTGTTCACCCCCACTCCGCCACAGACAATATCTTCACGCTTCTTCAGGTTCAGGACACTCTGTGGCTCCTTCAGCTATTCCTTGAAATCCACAGCTCTTATGACTCCAGTCACTGCTGATCTGATAGGTACCTCAGTCCTATGGGAGAAAGCCCCCATATCCCCAGACTATTCATGGTGACAAGTACCTGACAGTCACTCCTGTGAGGTAGCACCATGGTCTCAGATCTCTGTGCCATGAATAATGTTCCATATAGAACAAAAAGAAGAGTCATCATGGTGTCAAAGCACAGAGATGTGTGCAGGATCATTGGCTCTATGAGGTTGGGGACTAGTGCTGCTACAGCCCTTGGACATTATTTGCAACATTTCACCTAGAACTGCAGATTACATGAAGTACTTGCAATTTAGGCAGCAATTATTCAGATTGCAGGCCATGCTCTCCATACATCAACATTTTGCTAACAGTTGCAATCGTGTGACCACTGATCTGTATTATATCTAAAAGGCAGTTAAATCAATATCTTATGAATGCAACTACTGACTTTGGTGGACCACGATATCAAATGAAGTGGGACTAGAGAAGAACACTGTGGAGCACTGCCTAGGGAAACAACCTGAACAACTACGTTTGAATTACTACTTGCTTTAACAACGAATATTGAAGAACTACTGGGTATTAACAACGAAGTTTTGAACAACTACTGGTTTAACAACGATTTTACCTTAACAACTAATGCCAGAACAACGAATTTTAAGGTAAGTGAATTATTTTTTGATAAATTTTAAGGTGAGTTTTGTGTTTTGTTTTTTATTTGTTTAGGGTTTAATTATTATATGTTTAATTTTTTTAAGTATATTGTGTGGATTAAGTAATGGATTCTATGGGTTGTGGGTGTTATGGGTGGGTATTGTATTAATACTCAGGTATTATTTTAAGTACTTTTGTTTTTTTATATGTTGTAATTTATGTTGTGGGTTTAGGGGCGGGATATATGGGATGTAGGGGTTATGGGTGGGGAAGTGTATTAATACTCAGGTATTAATTTAAGTACTTGTGTTTTTTTATATCTTTTAATTTATGTTGTGGGTTTAGGGGCGGTATATATGGGTTGTAGTAGTTATGGGTGGGGAAGTGTGTTAATACTCAGGTTTTATTTTAAGTACTTGTGTTTTTTATATGTTGTAACTTATGTTGTGGGTTTAGGGGTGGGATATATGGGATGTAGGGGTTATGGGTGGGGGAGTGTATTAATATTCAGGTATTAATTTAAGTACTTGTGTTTTTTTATGTGTTGTAATTTATGTTGTGGGTTTAGGGGCGGGATATGTGGGATGTAGGGGTTATGGGTGGGGAAGTGTATTAATACCCAGGTATTAATTTAAGAAATTGTGTTTTTTTATATGTTGTCATTTATGTTGTGGTTTTAGGTGCGGGATATGTGGGATGTAGGGGTTATGGGTGGGGAAGTGTGTTAATACTCAGGTATTAATTTAAGTACTTGTGTTTTTTTTATATGTTGTAATTTATGTTGTTGGTTTAGGTGCGGGATATATGGGATGTTGGGGTTATGGGTGGGGAAGAGTATTAATACTTAGGTATTATTTTAAGTACTTGTGTTTTTTTATATGTTGTAATTTATATTGTGGGTTTAGGGGCGGGATATATGGGATGTAGGGGTTATGGGTGGGGAAGTGTATTAATACTTAGGTATTATTTTAAGTAATTGTATATTTTTATATGTTGTAATTTCTGTTGTAGGTTTAGGGGCGGGATATATGGGATGTAGGGGTTATGGGTGGGGAAGTGTATTAATACTCAGGTATTAATTTAAGTTATTGTATTTTATTAAAATTTTGCATTTATGTTGTGGGTTAAGAAGTGGGATATATGGGATCTAGGAGTTATGGGTGGGAAGTATATTAGTAGTCTGGAATTATTTATTGTATTTTGTTAATTGTTTATTTTTTTTTATTGAAAGTATATTTAGAATTAGGGGTGGGATATAGGGGATGTAGGGTTTATGGTTCGGGTTTTGTTTTTATGATTAGGTTTTTTTTTCTATGTTTGAGTTTTTTGTTATTTATTTATTTAATTTTTTGGGGATGCAATTTGGTTTATTGGTGGATTATGATTTTGAAATGTATTGATAGTTTATAATTTTTTATTATGGGTGAATTATTTTTTTGTGGTATGTTTTTAGATATTGTATTTTTTTTTTTGTTATTGAAGGTGTAAAAAACATTTTGTTTAAAAATAGTTATGTTTAAGAATTTATATTTGATTTTTTAATAGTATATTACTTGGTATAGTAGATTTTGGAATATAATAATGTTATTTTTTTTATTTTAAATATTTATTTGATTTTTTTTTTGTGATTTTTAAAATTTGTTAACATTTTTTATATTTTTTAATTGTATATATTAATTTGTTTTAATATTATTTCTAAAAATAAATTATTTAAATAATTATTTGTAGATTATATATAGATTTTTATTTTATTTTTAGGTGTCAGAAATTTTTGCATGTGCAATTATGTTTTTTTCACGCAAATGTAATTTTTTTAAAATAAAAATACCATTCATTTTTAATTTTGTTTTTTTATTTTGAACATAATCAAGTTTAAAAAATGCAAAAAACAATTTTCAATTATCATTTGATATTTACAGATTTATAGAAATTTTTTACTTATTTATTTATATTTATTTATCTATTTTCTGTGGTATTTTCTTATTTTCCCTATTAAAGTCTATGAGTGAAATAGTCCGTTTTCTATTTTTAGTGCTCTTCCATGTTTACGTTGTTTGACGTCTTCTGTATTCAGTCGGAGGAGCGTCGCAGTCAAGATAGGACGGAAGCGGAGACCTCGTTCAGGTAAGTGGGATTATAATTTTTTTTACAGTATGTAGTAGGGTATTTTTATTACGGAAATAGTTGTCGGAGGTAGTTATAAGGTAGGTAGTAGATTTTCGGTGTTTGTTATGTTTGTTATGTTTAATTATTTGTTTTCGTATATTTTTGTATACGATAGTGGTTTCGGAAAAGTAAACAAATTTGTTTAGCAGTGTTATATCTTACAAATGCTTATACTGCTTTTGTAGTAGTTGGAAAGAATTGTATATTTTTTTGATAAATTTAGTTTTGGGATTTTTGAGCAAGTCAGTTGTTCGGTTTATGAAAAAAAAATTAGTTCATTGTAATAGGTTTTGGGATGAATTTTTTCTTTTGTGTTAGTGGTATCCTTTATATCGTTTTCATGTCTTTTTCTTGATAGTTAATGTTTTAATTAATGATGTGGCTTTGGTTAGTATAAAAAAGTCTATTTGGTATTTTACGTTTTTAAGATATTTTTCGAATTTCTGGTTTGGTAAAGTATTATATTTTATTTCTTTGCTTGTTTGTATAGTATATAGAGTTGTTTTTTTTATCATCCATTTAATATGAATATTTTTTAATTGTTTTTGGATGATTAATGTTTTTTTTTTTTCTTTTCTAAGTATGAGATGCTGTTTTCTATATTAATGAAGAAGATTTATTCAGCATCACGTGTTTGGATAAAGACATGAAAACGTCAAAGGTAGGAACAATTTTTGTTGTGTACATTTAGTGTAAAAAAAAATTGAAAAATGGCAATTTAATTGATGGTGTTTGTTTTTTTTAGAACTGGCAAGTAATTTTTTAGTAGGTTAGTGGTTGTTAGTATTGTAGAATATATGCTAGACTATTGAGGTAGTCTGATGGTGTTATTGTATCAAATTGTTGTATTTTTGCCAAAATTCTTTCGGTCATTTCTTTGCTTTTTTTACTTGTGCGTGGGTTCAGGCTACCTGACAGTGATTGAGCAAGTCTCATTTCTTGGAAACTTTGTTCCTTTTTCAAAATTTCCATGAAATGATACAGGTTTGGGTGGGGTTTACCTATTACTTTATTGAAGGCGTTGTGCCATCCTTCTATGGCATTATTAGTTTTTGCACCACCTTCTAAACAGGTTTGGTAGCAGTTCCACCATTCTATTGGAAATATTGGCTTTCGTCTGCGACCAGATCTGTTTAGGTGTCCAATACAGGTTTGTTCGAAGTAATTTAGTAAGGGTTCTAATTTGTCTTCATTTTGTGTATAATAGTTAGACTCTGTTATTGCGTTGTAATACTCATCTACTTTTGTAGGTGGTACAAAGCATAATGCTGTGAGTTTTTTTAATTCAAATTGTAGTATGCAATCTGAGAAATATTCTCTACTTAGGGATGATTTTTGTATTCTATGCCAATATGCTTGTGAAAAGTGGAAAAAGCATCCTTGAATTTGGGTTTGTGGATATATTTTTAGTATTGTATTTATCATTGATAATTCGAAATCTAGTATTACTTTTCTAGGTGTTTTATTTGATGTTTTGTTTTTGATTGTTGATAAAAATTCACTGTAAGTAGAGGAATGTTTATCAGGCAGTAATGCATACACTAGGGGGGTTGTAGTGTTATTTTTTGTGGCATGTATGATGTAAATTTGAGTGAATGGATGGGGTGTAGATTTAAAGGTTCCATCCATCATCCAAATTTCACTATTTTGTAGGATTAGTAAGTTGCATGTTGTGCTGAATATTAAAATTCTTTTTTGAGGGTTTTCGTTGTCGTGAATGAGGAAAGTTTCTTTGGAGAAGGTAATTGTTAGTTCTGGGGGGATATTAATGTCTTCATAGGTTTGTGGTGTTGTATGTTGGGGATTACTTGCCAGTCTTTGTCATTGAAATATTCTCCTAAGGTTTGGTACAGAAGGCATGCTACCGGAAATCTGTATTGGAATATTTTGTACTACCTCCCTTATAACCTGTCCGCAGGAGTCATTGAAGGTGTGTGCAATGTTTTTTATTTTCTGTATGTTTTCTCTTATCTCAATTTCTATTGCAGAGGCAGAGTGGTTGTGATCTGTTGTTTTAACAACTGTGTTTTCTAGAGTTACAGCTCTGCCTCTACAATGTGAAGAGTAGAATTGTACACACCTCCAATGGCTCCTGAGGTTGCCAACCTTGTTTCTGCAATAAAGATAACCTTCATACTTTAGTAGCTGGTTTCCGGTTCTTGAGGTTATGTAACTTGCTTCTCCTTGCGATGCCATTTGTGAAATATCTGTAAATAATATAAAAGAAATAGGTTAAAAGAAGTTTGCAGTTTTTATTATTAAATTTGTGGTGGATTTAGTTTACCACTTAGCAAGTTAATTAATATATAATGTGTCCTATTTGTAAGTGTTTGGTGTAGGGGGTTTGTTATCTTTTATATTTGGTGATTGTGTGTTGTTTATTGAGGTAAGTAATTGTTGCTTTTAGATTTGTATTTGTGGGTCTATTGTGTTCCTAGTTTTTGTTATGAGGTAAGTAGTTATTGGAGTTGTAATAGTATATTATTTGATAATTATTCTGCAGCACCTATGTTAATGTAAGTATCTAGTGAAGTTGCTTTGATTATTTTTTAATGTTTTGAGTATTTTAATGTGATATGAGGTAAGTAGTTGGTGGAGTAGGAATAGTAATTTTTGTGCTATTTATTGTGTAGCAGGTGCTGTGATGTAAGTATGTGGTGGAGTTGTTATAGTAAATTTTGGGAAACATCCTTTATTATGATGTTTTATTTACGAAGT
Organism: Pleurodeles waltl; assembly: GCF_031143425.1. NCBI lineage: Eukaryota > Metazoa > Chordata > Amphibia > Caudata > Salamandridae > Pleurodeles > Pleurodeles waltl. The sequence continues at coordinate 509,899,902 of NC_090444.1, read as the reverse complement.
CGTGGTTAATTAAAGTGTAACAATGCTTTTCTTAACAATGAATACGTTATTTTGTGAGTTAACTATGTATGTTCTGCATAATGAACATGTGTGGTTAAGGTACATAGAAGGGAGTTGGTGAAGGAGGATTATGCAGCTGACAAGGGGTTTAATTAGGTTAGTGGGGGGTTTTAGGTTTTGGGGAGGGGGTGGGGGGTTACGGGGTTTTAGGTTTTGGGGTGGAGTTGGGGGGTGGGGCGTTTTTGGGGAGGGGGTTGGGGTGAGGGGGTTTTAGGTTTTGGGGTGGGGTTGGGGGGGTGGGGCGTTTTTGGTTTTGGGGAGGGGTGGGGGTCAGGAGGTTTTAGGTTTTTGGGCGGGTTTGGGGGGGTGGGGCGTTTTTGGTTTTGGGGAGGATGTGGGGGTTAGGGGGTTTTAGGTTTTGGGGTGGGGTTGGGGGGGTGGGGCGTTTTTGGTTTTGGGGAGGGGGTGGGGGGTCAGGGGGTTTGAGGTTTTGGGGTGTGGTTGGGGTGGTGGGGTGAGGGATGTAGGGTGAATGGTGCCTATTAGTAATGCTTTTATCAAGAATGCTTTTAGAATGAAATATTGTTGTTAAGGCATTTGTGGTAAAATTCTTAGTAGTAAGAACAAGGTTGGTGTTCTGTCCTTGTTGTTAAGGCACTAGTTGTTTTGGAAGTTGGTGTTTTGTTGTAAAATGTATTTATGTTTATTGTTCAGCAGCTGTTTAGATGTAAGTGTTCGGTGGAGTTCTAATAGTTATTTTTTTGATATAATATATGTACTGTGTTTGCGAGGTGTTTTTAATTTTATTGAATTTATGTGTGTTTGGTATTAAGTTAAGGGGTATTTGAATAAGAATGTTTGTTTAGTTTTATTTAACTAGAAAATCTGGTTGTATGTTATAATGAAAATATTATACTTACTTTGAGTTTTTTTTTCTTATTTTAGATGTTATTTTTTAAAAATTGATTTATTTCACTTTTATATGTTTTCTGGTGTTTTTTTGGGTTCTTGGAGTCTGTAAGAAATAAGAAAGAGTGTATTATTTAGTTTATTCTTTTGTTTTATTAATTATTTAGTTTTTTTGATTTAGAAATAAAAAATTTTAGCAGGTTTGAAATTTGGTGAATAATATTTGGTGAATTAATTCCTTTTTTTTAACTAATTTGTAGTTTTAATATTTAATATATATTTTTTAATTATATTATGGTATTCGTTATTTAACAAATTTTTTAATGCAATTGTTTATGGTTTAGTGAAATTGTTTTTGTATAATGGTAATTGTTTACCTTTGATGGTGAAGGTGTGGTGTTTATCTTTTTGGTCAGATTCTTGATATTTATGCCTGTAACAAAATAGTACGAAAGGTACATTAATTATATATTATTTTAGCTGTGGTATAGGTTAGTAAATTTCTTTATATTTATTTATGGATATTTTACCTTGTTATCTCAGTAGATGGTGGTGTTGGATAAATTATATTTTAATTCTTTTCCGTAGTCTCGTCTTCTCTGTAAGTTGTTCGGTGTAGTAATGAGTAGAAAATGGAGGTCGTTGGTATTTATATGTGTTTTTGTAAGTATTGTTTTATTTGTATATCGAATGTGTTTTGGATGTGTTTTTTTATTGTGAATTCGTTTGTGATGTTAGATATATATAATTGTGGAGTGTATTTGTTTTGTAGTTTGTATTTTTTTTTATGTTCGTTCTCCTTTGTTCAGTAGAGGAAGTACTTCCTGGGTCATGTAGAAAGTGTTGTAGGACTATCGTTTTATATAGGTTTTTTTTAGTGTTTGTTTTATAATTATTGAAGTATTATTTATTTTGATTTAAAACTGTGTTTATATGTTTTGGATTTTTGTGATGTTTTATTTTTTGTATGTAGGAAATATATTGTTATTTTCGATTTCGTTTTTTTTACGTAGTATTGCAGTGCTTTTAATATTTTTTTTATTAATCGTTACTGTTTAGTTGTGATATAAATTATTAATATTTTTCGTTGTTTGGAGTTCGTTTTCAATATATTAGGTGTTTATGCGTTTTCGGTGTTGGTTAGTGTTTGTTTGGGTATTCGTTGATTGGCTAGTCATTTGTTTGGGTAGTAGTTATTTTAGGATTTGTTTTTTAAGTATTCGTTGTTTGGGTAGTAGTTTGTTTGGGTATTAGTTATTTGGGGAGTTGTTATTTAGGTAATTATTTTTTTGGGTAGTCGTTGTTTAGGTAGTAGTTATTTGGGGAGTCGTTGTTTAGGTAGTCGTGGTTTACATAGTAGTCGTTTAGTGGAATGTTCGTGATTTAGTGGTTTTCGTAGTCGTTAAATAGGTGTTCGTTGTTCATGAATAATTTAGTTAATGTTCGTTTTCGTTGTTTAGACTTCGTTGTAAAATAATTCGTTTTATAGGTTTTTTCGGTGGTGGGAAGTCATTGTTTAAGTAGTAGTTGTTTAGGTAGTAGTGGTTTAGTGTCATATTCCACTGCCCATAAAGATGTAAGAGATAAGAGAAAGGTGTTGCCATTAGAGTCTGCCTTTTCAAAAATAAACTAAACCACTGAATGACTATAGTGGATACACTTATTAGAACCTGATGCTATTTCAAAAGCAATGACATTGTCCATTATATTAAATGTCATTAAGAGCTCAAGCAAGGTCACAAATATGGACTCCCATTTATGGGAACAACATTTTCATGTTTCCCTCAATGCTATAGGTAGAGTGAAATCTGCATCACACATGGCATAGCAGTGAATCAGCCTTAATGTAAGACTAGTACATGTCCAAGAGGCCATGATTCATAGGTCTATTTGTAAAGGTTTGGCAATGAGCACCTATTTCACCACAATAAGAACCATTCTACTGAGTAACATGTATTAATGCTCTGTCTACAATTCATGTGGTTGCTGAATACACTATCTGGGTCAGTCAGTGAGCATGACATCTTCAGATGAAATGCTTGAATTCAGACTAAGCTGCCTTTCTGTCTGGAATGTATGCTGACTGTGCTTCCTGTTCTGTCCTCTTCCACTCCACATCTGGGTCTGCTTGACCCAGTCCTATCATGAGTCCTATGGAAATGGGATTGAGACTGGTGAGTAGTAGCATCAAACTGTTCTAAGCAAATCTCTTCTGGGTGCTCCTCTGATCCTAGCTTCTGAGCACTGGGTCAACACCTGGTCTTTGGCTTCCTAATGTTCCATCCCAACATGCCAATCATGTGAGTGTTGCCTTTGTCCTTCTCCCTTACAGATCACTGTTGTTTTCCTTCTCCTTCACTGCTTTGAAACCAATTACCTCTATCATAATCTGTTGTGTGGCCATTTTAGCTATAGTTTTATACACGTTATGTTAGCAAACTAGGCCTGCCGCTGTGCACTTTAACCTAGATATATTTTATTCAGCTTCATTTGTATTATTTTATCAATAGCCCATTTCTTGGTCTTGTCTTATTTTCTAGCTGTTCTTTGCCTAGGCCAGCACTGCGTTCTTAACCATTTCTTTCACTCTGTGTTTTTCTCAAGGCAACAGTAAGATATGTTGCCGGCAAAAGTGGTACGCTTTGTATCTAATGTTCACAGAAACATACACACTCTTATGTGGGGATCTCCAACCCCAATTTAAAAAGAAGAAAGTGGCAGCAGTTGCGATTCGTCATGCCACTCAAAGAAGAGGGCTCTATTGAAGAACAAGAAGTGGGCACTAGCTCTACTAGACAGTGCAGCAGAGGTTACAATAGTTTTCCGGAATCTTCAAGAGCATCTGGAGGTGAAACCAACTGATGACTTCTTACAAGTTGAAACTGCGGACATGCGGGTCTCCACGCCTGATAAGGTGTACAACGTAAAGTTAAAATTAGAAGGAGTCTTTGAACGCATAATCAATGCAATCTTTTGGGACCTGGTTGTAAACATATATGATCTACTGGCTGACAAGGATTGGCCAGCTGAATTTGTCTGCACTTGCTCATGTGGGGAAGAAGTTATCAAACCTTCTTTCTCGCCTCTCATTCCCGATGAGCTTGCAGAATCCTACGCCATTGATTGGGCATTGGCACAGGCACTGGCATTATATCGCAACCACGTTGGGGGGATAAAGATTCCCCCATCACATAATTCCAATAAAAAATCAACCCTAAACTCACCCCCAATACCCAATAAAACATGATGCTAAAGCACCCGTGAGGGAAATCCTCACACAACTGGAGTACCAGGGCATAATCGAACCCTGTGTCTCACCTATGAATAATCTTTTATTCCCTGTAGCTAAACCGGACCATTCGTATAGAATAGTCTTAGATTAGAGAGACTTAAACAGTCACACACGCACATTCGCTATACAAAACTCTCACAGTACAGCACTTATGAACAACATAGTGCGCATACAATACAAAACAACACTGGACATTTCCAAAAGTTTTTTCTGCCAAAATATAGCGCATGAGAGTAGAGTAGAGACTTAACAAGATTCAGTGCACTAGGCTCCCTGTTGTTTACCACAGGGGTATAAGAACAGTCCAGGACTATTCGTGGCTCGTGTGACTTCAATATTGCACAACATTGACCCTGAAGCATTGTCCTATGTAGATGACATCAATCTCATGATGAATTACTGCAACATCTAAGATGGGTAGCCCGCATTGTTGTAGGATTTGCCAAATTCCGTTATAAATCCAGTTTAAAAAAAACAAAAATAGCCTTCCCTAGCATCCTGTTTCTGGGATACGAGCTATCAAGTGAAGGAAAGAGCCTAGCGCCACAATTCTTGGAAAAATGCGCACAGTTACAACCTCCAAAAACCATAAAAAACTCCAATCCCTATTGGGTTCCCTAAATTTTGGCAGAACTTACATTCCAGATTACGCATCACACATAAAGGCCCTCATTACAACTCTGGCAGTAAATCCCGCTTACCGTCGTGCAGAAGACCGCCAGCATACCACTGCAGCAGCGGAATTCCGCTACAGGTATTACGACCCACAGCTTGGAATCCGCCACAATACAGACACCCACACAAGTCCACCACACCAAAGGTCAGAGATAAACTGGCGATATCAAAACCGACACAGTCACGCCAACAAGAATCCGCCCACACTATCACAACCCAAGAATCAACGTGGCAGACTTTCAACTGCAGTAAACCATTGGTGGTTCACACCGCCGCGCTCAAAATAGACACACATACACAAAACACCACCACATTGGACATTTCGAAATACACACACTTGACACACATACACACACCACACACCTAATCAAATATAAAACAAACACCCACATTACCCACAAACCCTTACTACCAGAAATTTGAAAGCAGGCCAGAGAGAGACACTACCATAAACAACACCAGCATCCACAGACACACAACACCATCACTTACACAACATCCACGCACCTCAAACAACACACAACAACACATCCCTATCACACATCACAACGGACAGCACCTCACGCATCACCCACACCACATCATGGCACCTCAACGATGCCCCAGGTTTTCTGAGGAGGAGCTCAGGGTCATGGTGGAGGAAATCATCCGGGTAGAGCCACAGCTATTCGAAACACAGGTGCAGCAGACATCCATTGCAAGGAAGATGGAGCTATGGTGGAGAATTGTCGACAGGGTCAATGCAGTGGGACAGCATCCAAGAACTAGGGATGACATCAGGAAGAGGTGGAACGACCTACAGGGGAAGGTGCGTTCCGTGGTCTCCAGACCAGATTGCAGTACAGAGGACTCCCCCACAACTAACAATATGGGAGGAGCAAGTCTTGGCAATACTGTATCCTGAGGGCCTGGCAGGAGTAGCAGGAGGACTGGACTCAGGTAAGGCAAATCTTTACTACTTTATCCCCCACCCTACCTGCATGCCATCACATACCCCACCCTTACCCTCACACCCATCACCCCAACAACCCACAGATACCTCACCAACACAGCCCACACATCCTAAAAACAAGCCCTGCATGTAACATCAATGCATGGACACCCATCACCAAAGCATGTCCAGTACAGATACCCACACAGACCCCAAACCAACTATCACACAAGGACCAAGGAAAGAATGCAAGCACTGGAGTAGAGGGTCACTCACCCATTGCACACAATGGCACACACAGATGCAATAATCATGCTTTTACACCCCTACAGGACCCCTACCCAACGTCACCGGACAGGAGGTGCCAGACATATCCAGTCCCCCCACAGAAGAGACCCACAGTGATGACAGCAGCTCTGCACAACTGGATCAAGATGACCAGCCCGGCCCATCAGGGACCTCGGGACACTCGTTTCCCCTGACACAGTCACAAACCACCACAGAGCCTCCCCCATCAGGACACACCAGCACAGGACCCACCCAGTGGGCCCATCCCTCTCTCCCCAGGACAAGTCAAGCAGCAGTGTGTCCACCACTACAGGGAACCCAGGCAACCCACTAACACAGGACGATCAGGGACCTGGGGGCAGTGGCAGTGGGCACACGGTTCAGGAGACAGAGGCACAGGATAACAGGGAAGCTGGGAGGACTGCTGTGCGACAGGGGGAGGACAGGCCCAGGGAACCCACTCTCCACGAGGCACTCTCCAACATCATGGGAGCCTACCACCATTCCCAGGAGACCATGGGCACGGTACTGGCCAACTTTCAGGAGACCCAGTGGCTGCAGGAGGAACACTATCTGGGGATCAGGGAGGACTTGAAGTCCATCAACACCACCCTGGTCACCATTGCAGGGGTGCTGGCAGACCTTGTCAACACCATGAGGGACACAGTGGCACACCAACGGGCCCCTGACACTAGCCTGGATGATGAACAGCCTTCCACCTCCGCCGGCGCTAGTGGACAGGAGGCACCGCCACAGGAACAACAGGCCACCAGCACCCCACCCCCTGCAGATGGAGAACCAGCCCGCAAACGGTCCCTGAGATCCAGGAACAAGACAGATAACATTGCCAAGACCCCTGCCAGGAAATAAGACCCCCCTGAATGTCACCCTTCTGTTACACTATGTCACCCTGTCCATCCTTGAACTGCCATTGCTCCACTTCCTATGCCCCATTGAACAATACACCTGTGAAACAAATATACTGGACTCTGCCATGGATATACCTCCGCCATTCCCCCAGCCCATTTTACAACCCCCTCCACTTATTAGCACAGAAATAAACACACTTCAATCACAAAACAATCTGGAGTCAGTCTGTGCTTTCACAAATGTGTAATTGCAATAACCATGGAATATAGCAATGTCAATTTACTTGTGCACATACCGATGTAACACAGCTGTAGGCCAGGAGGAAATATAGCAGAGGGCACAAAGTGGGACACACATCTGTGAAATGGAAAGGCAAAATGACAAGTCAGGGTCCATGCACTGAGTGAAAATGACAGATTTATGCTAGCTCCAACAATAGTATGAGATGTGGGAGGCAGTGACATCTTCTTATCTGTGTCTCACTAGTATTGCATGATTATATTGTTTCGGTTGTCGATTTCCTCTTCTTCTGCCTCCTCTTCTTCACTGTCCACAGGCTCCACAGCTGCCACAAGACCACCAGCTGGCCCATCTTCCTGCAATAAAGACACCTGCCATCGCAAAGCCATGTTGTGCAGCATACAGCAGGCCAAGATTATCTGACCCACCTTCTTTGGTGAGTAGTATAGGGAACCACCTGTCATATGGAGGCACCGGAATCTGGCCTTCAGGAGGCCAAAGGTGTGTACGATCACCCTCCTAATTTGCCCATGTGCCTCATTGTAGCGTTCCTCTGCCCTTGTCCTGGGATTTCTAACTGGGGTCAGTAGCCATGACAGGTTGGGGTACCCAGAGTCACCTGCAAATATCAAGGGGCAACTGTTAGACACACACTAACCCCTAAGGACAACCCCATACCCAGACACCTATTCACACTGTATTGGGTCCTTGGCCTCACCTATTAGCCACACACGGTGCCTCTGGAGTTGCCCCATCACATAAGGGATGCTGCTATTACTCAAAATGTAAGCATCATGCACTGAGCCAGGAAACTTGGCATACACATGGGAGATGTACTGGTCTGCCAAACACATCATCTGCACATTCATCGAATGGTAGCTCTTCCAGTTTCTGTACACCTGTTCACTCCTGCGTGGGGGTACTAATGCTACATGTGTCCCATCAATGGCCCCTATGATGTTGGGGATATGTCCCAGGGCATAGAAGTCAACTTTCACTGTGGGCAAATCCTCCACCTGAGGGAACACAATGTAGCTGTGCATGTGTTTCAGCAGGGCAGACAACACTCTGAACAACACATTAGAGAACATTGGCTTGGACATCCCTGATGCAATGGCCACTGTTGTTTGAAAGGAACCACTTGCCAGGAAACGGAGTACTGACAGGACCTGCACTAGAGGGGGTATCCCTGTGGGATGGCGGATAGCTGACATCAGGTCTGGCTCCAACTGGGCACACAGTTCCTGGATTGTTGCACAATCAAGTCTGTATGTGACTATGATGTGTCTCTATTCCATTGTTGACAGGTCCACCAGGGGTGTGTACACCGGAGGATGTCACCATCTCATCACCTGCCCCAGCAGACATGCCCTATGGAGGAGAACAGAGAGCAGAGAGTCAGCCAACACTGAAGTACCACAAAATGTAATTTGCAGAAATGTATTAATCCGCAATGTGCCTGTAACTGTGTGTATTCGAGGCCTAGAGAGGTGTGAAGCAGTTATTATTAATGCCATGTGGCCCCCTGAAATGGCGGCTGCCTGACCTGTAAGGTGGGACAAGAGGATATGAGGTAACTGCACTGGCGTTGTACACCGTTGCGGTGGGCGGTCAAAGAACACGGCGCAATTCAGCATTGGTTAACATTGGGCCCTATGGGTCCGAGGTGCCAATGACGATGTACGCCGGCGGTGACGGTACGCAGCGCCGCGGACGTGACCCCCATTTTCTGTCTGTTCACTCACTTGATACCTGACCTTCAACAGGAGAGGACCTACACTGCAAGTGCTGCTGTGACCTGTGTCTGGAAGCGACGATGGCTCATGTGTCTGGGGAAAGGGCCCCTGCCTTCACTTCGGAGGAGTTGGAGAAACTAGTGGATGGGGTCCTCCCCCAGTACACGCAACTGTACGGTCCTCCAGACAAACAGGTGAGTACACTGTGAGCATGCTGAATGGGCAATGCCTGCTTTGAGTGGTGTGGCTGGAAGATACATGGGGGGGCGGAGGCCTACATGTGCGGATGGTGAGTGTATGTGCGTCATGGCATGGGTGGGAACTGGTGCGCAATGAGTATGACGGTCCGGATGGGTGAGTAATTTCCTTTTCCCCTGTACCATTCCTCTAGGTCAGCGCCCACCAGAAGAAGGCTATTTGGCGTGCCATTGCCAAGGACGTCCGGACTCTGGGGGTCTACCACAGACAGAGCACCCACTGCCGTAAAAAATGGGAGGACCGACGCAGCTTGAGCAAGAAGAAGGCGGAGGCCCAGTTGGGGATGGCCTCCCAAAGTGGGAGGGGTGCCCGTCGCACCATGACCCTCCTGATGTTCCGGATCCTGGTGTGGCCTATCCGGAGTTGGATGGGCACTTGAGGGCATCACATCAGCTACAAGAGGGTGAGTACACTCTCATTCAGCTGACTCTGCGCGCATTACGAAGTGTCTGGGCGGGAGAGGTGGACAATGGGTTCCCCTAGGCCGGGGTCATGGAGTGTGCCAACCATCAGGGCTGCCAGTGTGCCACGTATCGAGGGCAAGGACATTCCGCCACCTGCCAAGGTGAAAAAGGTGCCCACATCCCGGAGGGAGAAGTCGAAACCACCAACCACCAAGGGGTCAGCGAAAACGAAAGGGGATAGTGGCAAGACAACTGCGCCACCATCAAAGGTGGGGAAGGGCCAATAACAGAAGGTCAGGAGAGGGCATGGTGGCACAGACTGAGGGACCAGTGTCACACCTTCTGTCCATGTCCACGCCAACCTGTACGGCGGCAAACACCGCCACCTGCACCGCCTCTGGCACGTCTACAGCCGCTGCTACAGTCCCCAGCCTCTTCCCCGGTGGGCAGCTGTCTGAGGCTGCAGGAGACATCCTGCTTTCTCCCTCAGCAGGTGCTGACACATGTCCCTCCGCCAGCCCCGCCACCACAGACCCCGCCGCCAGCACCGCCACCACCGACCCCACCACCAGCACCGTCACCACAGACACCGCCACCACAGACCCCACTGCCAGCACCGCCACCACAGACACCGCGCAAGCACCGCCACCACAGACACCGCCGCAAGCACTGCCAGCGGCCCCACGACGTCCTCGGACAGTGGCATCACCGCTGACATGTCTACCGTCCCCAGTGGTCAGTCGTCCGAGGCGGGTGGTGAGTTCCAGGACCCTGGGCAGCTTCCATGAAGCACTACTGTCATCATTATTGGCACCCGCAGGTGGAAAGCAAAGCCGCAGCAGTGGGGGTATGTCGCTGCTTCCATGGCGTATCATGCTACCTGTACCTCGCCAATGTCGTGCCACGCACACCCAGGTGAGTGAATTGTACCGGCCACACTGGACCTGGAGCACTCTAGGTACCAGGCCCCCTCCAGAACCAGTGGAGAGATACATCCACTACCTCAGTCCTTGGCAGGATGAAGCACTCTGGGCACCAGGCCCCCTCCAGAACCAGTGGAGAATCACATCCACTACCTCAGTCCTTGGCATGATTAAGCACTCTAGGCACCAGGCCCCCTCCTGAACCAGTGGAGAATCACATCCACTACCTCAGTCCTTGGCAAGTTGAAGCAATCTGGGCACCAGCCCCCCTCCAGAACCAGTGGAGAGATACATCCACTACCTCAGCCCTTGGCAGGATGAAGCACTCTGGGCACCAGGCCCTCTCCAGAACCAGTGGAGAATGACATCCACTTGAGAGACTGTGGCATTGCACTCCCCAGGATAAAGCAGTGGGCAACCCACCCACTGGAGAGACTTGAGATACTGTGGCTTTGCACTCCCCAGGATAAGCAGTGGGCAAACCACCCACTGGAGAGACTTGTGAGACTGTGGCTTTGCACTCCCCAGGATACAGCAATGGGCATGGAGCCCCCTCGTGCAGCAGTGGCGTTGTGCGTTCATCCAGCTGAGGTGCCCCCTTCCCCCTCCCCCTGAGGTGCCTGTTTCATTTCGATATGATGCCCCTCCAGTGTTCTCTCCGTTTCCAGTCAGGTATCTAGTGTGGGCTTCGCCCATGCATTTTGGGCCCAGTTGTCCACGGACAATGATTGGTGCACTATCCGGACTTGTGTAGTTGGTGAACATAATTGTATTTACTGGATTTTGAACTTTGATAATGAGATTTCACATGATTACATTAGTTCAAATCATTTCCTTTTGTCCTTGCGTTCTTCCAGGGGGTGGGGGAGGGGTGTATGTATACTGTTGCTGCATGTATTTGTGTGCATGGTGTTGTGGGTGGGGGTGGGGGAGTTGTGTGTTGCGTGTGCGTGTTACTCTCTTTTCCCTACCCCCGCCCCTGTTTTGTTTTGTAGGTGCAGTACTCACCGTGGTCGTCGCCACTGTCTTTGGTGCTCCTGATAGAAGAGAAGGAAGACCAGCATTGGCAGCATCTGCAATTCGGGTTCCTCGTGGGGTGGGGAGAGGTGAGTGTTTTCCCTTCTGTGTACTGTTTCCGCCATGTTTTTATTTGCGTTGGTTCCACCCCGGAAAAGGTGGCGGATTGGCCTCTTGTGATATGGTGATATGGTGGGCGGTACATTGTCTTCCGCCTGTCTGTTGGCGGTTACCGATGCGGTGTTTCTTTCTACCGCCATGGCGGTCGGAGTGTTAAAGTGCCTGTCTATGTTGGCGGTTTCCGCCATGGTCATGATTCAATTTTTTTTCCGCCGGCCTGTTTGCGGTATTACCGCCGCTTTAACACCAACCGCCAGGTTTTTAATGAGGGCCAAAACCTTTGTATGACTTAAAACGTCCTGACTTTTCCAGTAAATTCTGGCCAGTTGAACACACACATTCTCAGTGCTCTGCAAACAGACATGCTTGCAGCACAACACCTACACACAAGGGACAATAAAAAACATGTGGTCATCAGAGTAATTGCTGGTGACATTGGTTTCACCTATGTAACATTCAATGAGGGTGAGTTAGTCCCGATTGCACACAAAGCACATCTGTATTGAACAGCAGAAGAACGTTTTGCTTACACAGAACATTCTTTCTGCTGTTAAGATGGCAGTCATTAAAGAAAGACCACTGGCCCAGGAGAAATGTATTATTGTTGTATCTCCAATTCCAGCCCTTGAGGCTGTTACCAAAGCCAGTGTTCCAAACGCTAAAGTATTACATCCAAGTTGGATCCAATAGGCAACGTCTCTGACAGCCACTGATGTAGACTATATTTTTGACCCAAAGTTACAAACTCAATATGAACTAGAATACCCAGTTCCGGCAAACACATTGCCTATTGATCAATATCAAAGAGTCACGTACACCAATGGCTCAGCACAACCTGCAATATGGACAAAGCATCAATACTCCACTGCTTGCGCAGTCATAAGTGGCTACATGAAGGAAATAAGTTATCTGCAACATACCTTCACGCAAACCCTAGGGGATTGCACTGCACAACTAGCAGAGCTAAAGGCTCCGGTGATGGCACTGGAACATACGGATCCCGCACAGCTAACCCTGACTGTCTGTGATTCGTATTATTGTGTCCAGTCCTTCCATGAATATCTGCATTACTGGCGCCAGAATGGGTTCAGAGATTCCAAAGGTAACACCATCAAACACAGACTTCTGTGGGGGAAAGTAGCTGATCTGAAGGAATCGCAACTAAATGTCCATGTTGTACATACACTAAGACAGCAGCACGTTGAAATACACGTTGGTGGAAATACACTGGCTGATGAAGCAGCCAAATCAGCAATACCTGATGACATATGGGCTGCCGTGAAAGCCACAGCTGAAGGCACGCCCTTACCAAAAGCATTTCCTGCTAAATATTCCTACCGAATGGGAGGCTTCTTAGATGCAGAAGTAAAAATACCAGACATGGGCATTCAAGTAATTCCTGATAAAGACCTAAGACCAGAGTTGATCAAAGCAGCGCATAATGGGGTTGCCTCTGCCCGTGCAGGTTTGGCGGCTACAATACCATTATTGCAAGCAAGTTATTGTTAGCCAGGTCTATATAAAAAGACTAAGCAGTATGTTCTTTGTTGTGATATCTGGCAACAAATTAAAGGGTCCACCGTCAAACACCCACCGCAGACACCCCTCCTAATTTTAAACAAACCATTACAATGTGTGTACTTGGACCATTGCGGTACCCTAACACCAGAAGGTGCATACAAATACATCTTAGTCGCTGTTGACTCCTACTCCAGATTTCTACGAGTGTGGCCACAATGCTCGGATGACGCTCGGATTGTTATTAAAGATTTGAGTCTTTATCGGCACATATGCAGTTGCGACTTTCCACTCAGGGATTCCATGGCTTCGTTAGGGGTCCAACTCCATTACTTATCTCCATTTCATCCCGAGGGAAATAGTGTTGTGGAGCAACAAAACAGAGATGTAAAACAATCCTTAACAGCCAGAGTATTAGGTACTGGTCGTACTTGGCTTGTTAACCTGTATGGAGTCCAGAGAGCACTTGATAATCTGCCTAGAAGGTCCCTGGGGGGTCGTACTTCATATGAGTGCCTGTTTGGAACTCAAATGTATGTTCCAGATCTTGATGGTCCTGGAGTGGAGTGGAGGTGGCAGAACACCATTTGACATGAATGAACGTGTCACTGTGTTGCAGGAATTACAACAGTTCTGTGATGACAACGCTTCTACCAGTGCTGTACCCGTAGGAATTAAGGATGTACCAATAACATATACCAGCTGGATTCCAAAGGTTGGGGATCTAGTACGTGAAAAGGTCACTGAAAAAAGGAGTTTGGTCCTTCTTACCGTGCACCTGTCCCAGTCCTGGTAATACACAGTACCAGAACTGTTATTCTACCACCACTGCCTGGTTCTAAAGAAAACCGCTTTGTCTCCATCGACAATATCAAGCTAGGCCATGTGGCCGATCCTGCACAGCAGACCAAGAGTAACAACCAGTAGTACCCGAAGTCCTCTCACTACTGGTCAAGATGTCTCTCTACAAGTCTTAAGCAGCAGTGCTGACACCTCTCTGAGCTTGGGGAGGGTGGAACATGATCTTGCATTATTTCCACTAACATCTGTTACAACAAGCAACACGGAAATTGCTGATCGATTTGACTTCTGCACAAACGGATGGCGTCATTTACAGTGAACCACCGCGGGAGAACCCTACCAGTTCTCCTCCATCAAATACAGCTCCAGGTTTGGCACGAACTGCTTCTGTATACTTTGCCGACATCAATGACACCTTTTTGGACTCATTTGCCTCTTCTACACCCAAACTGCCAAAAACACATAAGCTGATAAATTGGCTTAAAACAAATTACTTTATTTTCCTGTGGAACTATCTGTGGCGTTCCTTGACTATATTAACTTTCCTCCTTTGGATTGGATTTGTTATTACTTTCTTTCTATTAATACATGGTCATTACCTTCCTGAAAGATCAACAGTTGAACTGTTGGATGAGGTCCTAAAACCCCATTTTTCTTCTCACAAGGTCCGCAGAGTCTTGTCTTTTGTGAACGTTTCCACTATACCACTTCCTGATGGGATTGTCTGGGATAAAGTAACATTTGATATATACGGAGGTCATTCAAATACCATATGTGTTTAAGCTTTCTATGAACGATGTAATAATACCCGGAGTTGTTTCTGATGACTGGGATTTTTCTGGGCACAATGTTAGAAATGCTGAGTCATATTGTTTCAAATTGCAACTTATAGAAAATGTACATATGTTACTGATAAATACAAAATTCATTTATTCAGATTCCTTTGTTTTCCAGTTGGCTATAGAAGGCTATGAATATTGGTTGAAGTCGATTGACTTAAAAAGTGAGTGGCGAACAAAAAATTGGCAAATAAGGGGAAAGGAAGCTTTATTTAGAGCATGCCTGATACCTGTTCAAATAATATTTTTAAATTAAACTGTACAACAGGCAAGCTGTTTAGGCTTAGCAAAAATTAAGGATTTGAATACGCCCAATATTCCTGCCCCTGCAAAATGTTACAAATGGCAGAAGTATAAATGTAACTGAATATCAGCTCGATGAATGGGTCCAAAATGGCACGTTTAATGCTTCACTTTCACGTCATGCTGGGTGGGTATTGTGGCCAATCGATACCAATTGGTGTCATAAATGCTTTGTAAACTCCACTGTTTTTTTTTAGAACAAGTAGGCCTGACCCTCGCTATGTGTCATCTGAACATGCGGGTATAGTAACTACATACAGTGTAGGAAACCTATGCCAGCACTGGTTGAAGAGTTCCTCACTAGATGCTGTTAGAGAACACCTCAGTCTCCTGCCTAATAATACTGACTTACAGGATTTTCTATTAGGCCCCAGAAAACAACGCAGAAAGTGCTTCTCATATGCAGTCTATAATTAAATTTGGAAGCTTTCTCAATAAGAAGTCGCCGCCGCCCGGTTAAGGCAAATAGATCAGGAAAACTTACAGAAGGCATTAGCTGTTGTAGATAATGGGATTAATACCCTGTCTGGCTGAATATACACCTTAAACAACATTGCTTCTTCTGAGATAGACATAATACAAAGTGACATGTCCTCTTTAAACCATGGGCAGAATCAGTTACGGTCCATTATGCAGTTAGGTTGGACACTACAAACACTGAAGGCAGGTCACGTTCCTGAGGGAAGTAACTGAGATTTGGCCCCGTTTTACTACTTCAAATTTGAATTTTGACAAGTTGTGCAGACTCAAGGCTTTATTCTTTCAAAAACATGTGGCGCTCGCACCTGCACATGAGACCTATGCGCTTTAGGTTGCCTGGTCATCAGCAGAGATACAGTCCCTTCTAAGTACAAACTTTCCGAAACACTTTGGTGAGCTCGTGAGATGAATATTTAATGCGTCTAGTACTACTGGAATCACAAATTTCTTTAAGGCTGTTGGTTCTGGTTTCGGTCACACCTTCTCCTCTATATTCGGCTTAATACCTTCAGCCATCCAGTCAATATTTTCCAGTTTTTTCAGGGATTTCGGATAACTTTGGCTATAATAGGTGGTGTTTTGCTATTGCTACTTCTCCTGTGCAATGGCTGTCCCGTCACAACAAGGAGGACTGAAAGAGCTTCCACCAGCGCAGCTGTGTCGTGAACCCATGATGCAGTATTTTGGACCATCACTCCTGGAGCAATTGGAGTGTGACTCGTCTCTGTCATTTGGACCAGTTTTGCATTGTGTGCAGCCCGTGTTTCGTGCCTCTGGTGCTGGTTTGAACATGAGGGTGCATTTTATATGAGAAGCTGTTTATGAGTTTCCCTTTATGGATTATGCAGCTCTAAACTCATTGTTGGGCACACAACGGAATGCTGCTGCCTTGGCTGGAGCTCAAGCTTTGGAACATGAATGCTCCTTGGTTTTCCTTGGCAATGAACTTCCTACCTTACCACCTGCCGAAGTGGAAGATTTCCTGTCTTGAATTGTCCCGGATTCAATTGGCGATTTTACAAATGACTCTGACTTTCGAAATTCAGCATTTCCTTGATGCCACAATTAACATTTTAAATTGTCCTTTTAACACATGCTCAAGTGTCTTTTAACTTGTCATTATTGATATTCCCGTATATATGCCTTAGGTTGAATTTTAGTAGCTTTTATTCATAATTAGGCTTTGAACCACCTTTGACCGGCAAGGGGAGGATATTGTGTAGACATTTTCGCCATAGTTTTATATACGTTATTTTAGCAAACTAGGCCTGCTGCTGTGCACTTTAAACTACATATATTTTATTCAGCTTCGATTTTATTATTTTAACAATAGCCGCATTTGCAGTCTTGTTTTATTTTCTCTATCTAGCTGTTCTTTGCCTAGGCCAGCACTTCATTCTTAAACAAGACATTGCTTTCACTCGGTGCTTTTCACAAGGCTGCAGTAAGACAGGTTGCCGGCAAAAGTGGTACGCTTTTTCCTCTAATGTTCACAGAAACATAAACACTCTTAAGTGGGGATCATCCTTTCTTGGAACATCAGCTGTTTTACTTTGACCCATATACGTTAGAGGGAGATTCCAGCCAGATGACCATGACTGTATGCTGATTGCTGAGTGCTTTGATGCAGCTGCTTATGTAGACTATAGGCCTCTCGCTCAGGTATGAGGGATGATTTCTTCTAAGGGGAACCTGAAGGGCAGAATTAGAGCTTAACATGCTGTGCTCTAACATAGTCTAGGTAGGAACTATTCTTAACAACTGTAGTGACAACATGGTAGCGTTATTTTTGTGTTTTACTCCCCTCATCACAGTTTTAATCCTGTCATGCTTCATCGTCCTAGTTATTGCAATACATGCTTTATTATCTAAGATGCAGTTGCTTCAGTAAAACCTTATTGACCTATACTCTGCCTCTGATTGTCCTTGCATATGTGAGACTAATGTAACTGAGAGAAACAGATGCGGTCTGAGTGACCATGATTTCCCTGAGGAGTCATTTGTGTCATGCGCCCAGTTGCCCAATCATCCCTGCTCTTGGGTGGTGATAGGGCACTGCTAGTTAGCTGGAACAAAATCCGGATTAGGCTGACAGCTGTCACCTAGTGTGGGTTCAGACTCAGTCCCCCGCAGTACAAGTGATCCTGCCGCCCAAATCCAGTAGTCTCATTAGGATAATGAGAACCTACGCGATAAACCCTTGAGAAAAGTTTTGGTGCTGGTAAGTAAGATGCTCCCACATCATAATCATATCATCTTCCTACCCGGGTGAAATTTATGCTACAATAGTGTAATTAGCATAATTTGGGTAGTGCTGTGCCAAATTTCTGAAATGATGCTATTACAGCACATTAAGTAATTCAGTGCTGTCTGTGCTAAAACTGTATTGCAACTATGCTGTTTGTGGTAAACATTTGCAACAAACACATAGGAACTGTGAGAATGACAGAATGCGACTGGCTGTTGTTGGCAATTATTTATTTTTTTCCACTCTTTTTTAGTACAAAATGCATCCTCTTGTCCACTGTGGACATGAGGATGCATCCTGCATAATACAATACACTGCCAAATGCTAGTTTTGCATATCATGTATTTCCATGAAATCTAATGTAATTTTGAAGAATTGTAATGCACGTGTGGCCCAGTGCTCTGTGCTCTGTGAAACCCTCTGCCCTCTTGGTTCCTGCACTGTCACCTTTCTGTGCTGCCCACACTGCTATCACAACCACGGGTCGGAGGATCCCAAGGAATTTCACATGAAAACTCAGGGAGATTCCCCAAGCGGGTGGAAATTGCCATGTCACACTACCCACTCTGATATTTTAGCATCAGGATATTGTTCTGTGATGATAAATCAGCATGAATGGCATCATGTGACATACCCGAGGAAAATGCTGCTCGAGTTGGTTTTGCTGTTGCTCAAGTAGATGTTCTAGTCGAGTGGCAGCTTTCTCAACATGAACGATCGTGACTTCTCCTGACCCCCCAGCATTTAGAAAATCTCACTGAGTGCTGTCCTAGTGAAAATTATGCTAGGGGCACTAATTTTCACTCATGCAACCCATGCATGAGAGAAACTCCACCACAAGTCAGTCTGCAGAATTTGGCTGGAACTCCACGTTACGAGTGGCCAAAACTTAGCCAACTCTGCCAGTGGAGTGGGATTTTTCACCAACTCCTAATCACGACCCACTGATGATGTTGCCATTTGCTTTTGCTTCAGTAAAGTGTAAAGATACTCACCAAGCTGCAATAATAATTCTAATTTCTACTTCCCCTTTTTCCAATTCTCTTTCTACCTATTTTGATCTCTTCCACGTTTCTTGCATTCTTATTTGTAAATCATTCTTTGTTTGCTGCAACTCCCATAACACCTCTTCTCATCTATTAATTATTTCCACTCCACACTACCTTTTCCTTTTTGCCCATCTCTTCCAACACCAGGCTGTCATAAGGGAGCTTGGTTAAGTCATTCAGTGATGCCACCTCCTCCAACCTTCTACGTTGCCCACTATGCATTACTTACTACTGATAACCTCATCCTATATGCAAGATCAACGACTTGAGTAAAAATCAATAAAGATATATGATAGTCTACCAGTAAAATGCTGTTCATCTCTGTAACCTGGCTAAAGGGGATGGGGACTTCTACTACATGATGATGCTATATATCCGCAGGTTACAAAGTAATTAGCAGACATCCTCTCACTGCCACTATGAATATAAAAGGGAGAGACATTGTGTATAAAACTCTTTACCTATGAAAAATAGCCATGAATGCACTACTCTCATTGTAAATCTATCATTGGCCAATGTGCTCCATATCAATTTCCTACCTTCCAAATGTTATCTCTTATCATTGAAATACCTCCAACACACAATCCTAAATTCACTAATGCCTTCCACAGCTTTATCTCAGAGATAACCGTAAAATACCTGCTATGTAAAATCTGAATGGTCCTAGCATAAATGCCTCATCTCCAAACTAGATTTACTCAAGCTATTTTACTAGAGCTCTGGGGTTGCTCATACAATTGAACTTACAATTGACACAATATTCACTCCTTGTAACCTCAACAGAGTAATTGGTCAACAGTCCAACACCTAGGATGATTAAATTCAACTTCTCCATTTATTTCTGCCAATTAATGCTATTATAGTTTTGTATACTGTGGGTAAAGATCTAACAGGTAGCAGAGCATTTTATAGAGGAATTGCAGGTGTAATCGAGATAACAGCAAATAGAGTGCACATCTGTATAGAACATAAATACAACTGCCTTAGACCTCACAGGATAAGAGATCAAAGAGGTTCACACTTCTTATAAATGATCACAGGATATCAACAGAGCCATAAAAGTCGAGACTTGCATTTAATCATAAATATAAATTGAAAACGGAGAGCGGCCATTGATCTCTTTATTCCAGATATGATCTCTTGATTCCAGACAATAATCAAGCTGCAACATATACTTTTTGCATGGTTTTAAGGGGTCCAAGTTAATTTTAGAGATGCCCGTCCATAATCAATCTGTGAGACAATTAATGACTGCAGAACTGTTTTGAGATTTTCTGCTGGAATAAAGGGTTTTATTCCCTGAAGAAAACCTTGATCTTCCTACCGTTCACTCTTAACAACCCACTTCCATACCTAAGAACACAACAATAACTATAGGACAGTGACACTTTTGGATGAGATCTGTCCTTGATAACAATATCTCATTCAAGACCTCCTAATCTGCTCATCAGCATCTGAAATATGGAAAACAAACCTCTAAATTAAATGTTTGGGAAAACTCTGGAAGAAAATCTACAAGCATTATGACAAACTAGCACTCCAATGTCATTCCAGAATTTTGATAGTTTAAGGAAGATATAATACTGCATTATTCACTGTGCATGTCAAAAGCCACCTGTCGATCAAATGAATTTGACAGACATGTGGAGTACTCTGTTCCTGTACCCAGAATACTTTTCTCTTAGAGTCATTTTTCCCAAGAACTATGTGCCTATAGCACATTATCTCATCTCAGAACTCATTTGTCTGAAAAAACACCTGGCCAAAGGAGTCAAAAAGGACAAACCAATTAGCAACACTCAGATCTGATATCACAACCCAATCAACGACCAAAGATATTGCCCTACAACCAGCTTACCAAAACGCATGGCTTATCAGAATCACCAGGAGACCCATGCGCTGCACATATTGAAGAACATCCTCCTTAACATCTCAGCAGCCATCATGGCCAGATTTACCATTAGCTACTTGGCATTAGGATTATTCCAAAACAAATGAAAAACCTCTTATATGAAACACATTCTCAAAATACAAGCTATTTACCTAACTAATCCTTCTACCTGTGGGTCATTACGCAAAAATACATTCTTAGGCAAACATAGCAAGATCTGCCTTTATCAAATTATCAGCATTAGTTGAACATTCTTCTTTCTAACTATCAGCGTGGCTTTTATCCTACTTGTGACATGTAGCTACATTAACTGCCACATGGGATAACACTAAAACCACTGTTGATGCAAATTAATATGCAGTGCTGTGAGAAAGGGCCTCTTTTTGAATAGTCAATTGTTTGCTGGTTGATACTGCTGGTATTTGTACTCTGCACACTGGGGCACTGCTTGCCAGACCCAATGTATGTGTTCTAGCCCTTAAAACATGGTCAAATTGGATAACCCGCATATTGCATATTTAACTTTCTTGTAAAGCCATAGTATATTGTCCAAAAAAGACACCAATGGTATAGAAAGTGAAATGTCACCTGTGGACTTCTGCACTTATTTGGCCATCCACTTCAGTGACAAAGAAAACATGACATCTGGCATACCTGTGTAGCCTGACTCATGCAGCCTTGCAGACTGAAGACAAACTTATCAAAACAATTATTTTTGTCTTGAAAGAACCCTACTTTTATATATTAAATGTCACCCGTGGGTAGGCCTGGTAATTCACAAGGTAGTATGCCTATTATTTAAACATAGCCGATGGGGAAACTTAATGTTGGTATGTGACTACAGTGACTAGCCCCCAAAAGCTATTTTCACTGTAGAGGGTTGTGGCTGTAATAAGAGAAAAGTTAAAGTTCAGAATAAAATAATTTCTACTGCCTTTGGATTGGGATAAGCTATGTAGCCAATAAAACCACTATTATAATATTAATTAAAATCCAATTCATTAGTACAGTCAGAATTTTAGTAAATATTTAGAAAAAGTGACCTAAAAGAAATTACACTTTGCCTGCCTGAGCCTCAAGTAGGGTGAATAAAATTAGCATACAGATGGCCCTGCAAGTGCTTTCCCTTAATTATGTGAGAAAACTGCTCCCAGAGCAGGTACAGTGGACGAGGCCTTTTCACAAGACTTGTGGTTAAGGTGATTGAGGAAGAGGGCAGATGTCAGCTCAGGAAGTAAAACTGGGAAGAGTTCAGGAACTTCATTGACTTGAAAGAGACCAAGGTTAGGTCTGTCCATTCATAGTTAATGGTAAAGACCTGGGCAAGCGAAGCCTTTTGTTCCATAGGCCTTCTGTTGCCAGTTTGACACCAGCCCATTAGGGAAGGAGTGATGACAGAACAGTTAGATGTAGTTGAGCATACAAGTGCTGGTCATTTCCCCAAACACATCCTTAACTGGCACACAGGCTACCTTCCGGAGCAGAAAGATTATGCCACATTGAATTTGCCTCACAATAGTGCACTGTTGGATCAGTTTGCAGTAAGGCAAACTAACCTGCCGAAGTAGGAAGGTTTGCTGGAGCTTTTTTTCCCCATTGGTTACTAAGTGTCCAGGGGTATCCCACACCCACTGGCTAGTGAAATGTACTAAACTGGAACCTCGGTCACAGCTCACCAGAACACTCTCTGGACCTGCCTAAGAAGGGAAGAGGACTGGACCTGCTGTTTGGGACTTAAGTCGATATTTGAAAAGCAGGACCTGCTTCCCTTGTACCAAGGACTAAAAAGTGGACTCCAAGGGTTAGTTGGCTCCTGTGTAGCTATAGGTACACAGCAAACTGCAAAGATCTCTTTTCCTGAAACAACCAGCGGGCCAGTAGCAACTAGCAACTGAAACTGGACTGGACCCTAATGGTCCTCTTCACTGGAGTGTTTCCAGGCCCTTAAATGATATCCCTGAGTTTATTTTACATGTGTTGCGAAGTTAATCCTATCTGCTCTGTGCCATATATACCAGGGGGTTGAGCCCAGTTATATATATATTGAAACTATGTTTTACCTTAACAGCTTTGTTTCTTGTGGTGCACTACTATTCACCCCAAATACACTGTCGTACAAGCACCATGTGTTGCCAGACCTCTCTGATGCCCTTGATAATGTTTCTCAGTGTACACTGCTACAGACGCTGGACAACCCAAGAGTACAGGCACTGGCCTGTACTGGATTCCTTCCTTCATCACTAACAGATTCCTGATAATATAAGTTGCCCCCTTCTCCTCTGCACCATTCCCGTCCACAGCCAGACTCCCTCAATGCTCCACTGTCACTTCTCTCCTCTTTAACTTGTGCCTCATCCCTCTACTTGACCTCATGTCCTCCTTATATCTCAAGTGCTGAAATTTTGTTAGTGATGCAAATCGGTCTAAAGCTCGAAAATCCATCAGATCTTGTTCATGGTGTCAGGGCTAAGGCCTCTATGTGGTTGACCATTAGATGCTAATTGCCTCAAACTAAACATGTTCAACACCAAGATAGTCATATGCGGGAATTGGAACTACTACCTGACCTAACTGACTTGGCCCAACCTCAAACCCTGCAAACCAAGTCAATATTCTGATAATGATTACGAACTTCCGTTGCTTCCTTGTGCCACAAGTTAATCAGGTTACCAAATGATCTCACTCCATCATGTGAGCCCTAGTTGGAATTTTTTCTTTCTTACGTTTTGGCACAAAACACCATTCATTTAGTACTTTGCCTTCCAGACAATGTAGATGTATATACCTACAATCAGCGCCAGCTTTAGCGCTGGTATTGCCTGTTGCAACAATCTTATTTAGCAATACCACCCCCCACTCGTGACCTCCTTCTCAACAGATTCCCTTATTGCCACTCTCCAACAGTGCTCCATTTCTCTCCATAGCCGGTCTCTCACATGCATTTTATTTGTTTTGTAGTGCCACTCATATCAGTCAGAGTATGTTACATCACACTAACACATTATACAGAGACAATGATTCATTTGGGTGTAAATCAGTCTATAGGAAATGTTACATAAGACAATGAGGTTTACAAGATGTTGAAATCACTTGTCACCCATACTAGAAGGCAGTATAGTTTGAGTGTCTGGTCTGGAGAAGAACAAACTGAGGATTTAAATGTGCCATAGTGGTTAGGATTGGCTTTACTAATAACAATGTATTTCTATCCAAACAAACCCTTTTAAACAACATTAGGATAATACAAGACAGAGTAAAAAAATAACACTTGAACCAATACCATGCAGTTTGCATGCAGCTCTTTGATAGCAGTCCATAGGACACTGTTCTATTTTAAGATTGAAACTTATGAACTGGAAGTAACAAAGGGATCCCTGTGACTAAAACATTAACCCACTGAGCTTTCCATATAAAATACAGTTCTGTGATTTGCATGGTACACGTTCTGCTGCTAATTTATGGTGAGTCAAAACTTCCACTAGCCAAAACTCCATCCCTTTCCAGCAGGAACATTAATCATCAGAGTTATCTTACCATTTTTATTATTACCTGAAAACTGCTTGGTATGCAAGGTGCTCAGCAGCAGGTGCTCTTAAACCCATAAGTTATTTCTAAACACTGAACAAGTGCACCCCCTGCCACAGTCGCACCGCCCTGAAGCCGGCCCTGCCTTTAATTTCCTCTTCACTTTCTATAAAGAATACAGAATGCAGCTGCAAGACATCTTCTTAATCTACATACCCACACTTGCATCTCATAACAATGCTTATTGTATATCAAGCCATTCACAAAACTGAACCACTCATCTGCTGGTAAAAACGTTATATATCATCAAACTAGATTAGCACACTCTGTGTTGGCTCCACACCCCTAGTATGAGAGTTATTTCTCAGTACAGACCGCCAAGGCCCAGAACTCGGTAATTGGCAACCACTTCTAACAATATTTTTTTAAATGCATAAGAATTCATATGTTGACATTTTTTTGATGCGCCCTGTGCTTATGCTCAGCTTCCAGTACCATGCAACATAAAAAGACCATATGTCTGGTCCTCAAGCATCAATCCCAACCCCAGACTTATAGGATAACATACAAACAAAACCATATCAACAGCGCAGTTCGAAGAGGATGCGGAATGCAGTGTGTAGGAAGTTGGCTCTGTATGTGCTATTTCAAAGTAAGGAATAGCATGCACAGAGTCCAAGGGTTCCCCTTAGAGGTAAAATAGTGGTAAAAATAGATAATACTAATGCTCTATTTTGTGGTAGTGTGGTCGAGCAGTAGGCTTATCCAAGGAGTAGTGTTAAGCATTTGTTGTACATACACATAGACAATAAATGAGGTACACACACTCAGAGACAAATCCAGCCAATTGGTTTTGTTATAGAAAAATATCTTTTCTTAGTTTATTTTAAGAACCACAGGTTCAAATTTAACATGTAATATCTTGTTTGAAAGGTATTGCAGGTAAGTACATTAGGAACTTTGAATCATTTCAATTGCATGTATACTTTTCAAGTTATTCACAAATAGCTATTTTAAAAGTGGACACAGTGCAATTTTCACAGTTCCTGGGGGAGGTAAGTTTTTGTTAGTTTTACCAGATAAGTAAGATACTTACAGGGTTCAGTTCTTAGTCCAAGGTAGCCCACCGTTGGGGGTTCAGAGCAACCCCAAAGTTACCACACCAGCAGCTCAGGGCCGGTCAGGTGCAGAGTTCAAAGTGGTGCCCAAAACGCATAGGCTATAATGGAGAGAAGGGGGTGCCCCGGTTCCGGTCTGCTTGCAGGTAAGTACCCGCGTCTTCGGAGGGCAGACCAGGGGGGTTTTGTAGGGCACCGGGGGGGACACAAGCCCACACAGAAATTTCACCCTCAGCGGCGCGGGGGCGGCCGGGTGCAGTGCAGAAACCAGCGTCGGGTTTGCAATGTTAGTCTATGAGAGATCAACGGATCTCTTCAGCGCTGCAGGCAGGCAAGGGGGGGCTTCCTCGGGGAAACCTCCACTTGGGCAAGGGAGAGGGACTCCTGGGGGTCACTTCTCCAGTGAAAGTCCGGTCCTTCAGGTCCTGGGGGCTGCGGGTGCAGGGTCTTTTCCAGGCGTCGGGACTTAGGTTTCAGAGAGTCGCGGTCAGGGGAAGCCTCGGGATTCCCTCTGCAGGCGGCGCTGTGGGGGTCAGGGGGGACAGGTTTTGGTACTCACAGTCGGAGAGTAGTCCGGGGGTCCTCCCTGAGGTGTTGGTTCTCCACCAGCCGAATCGGGGTCGCCGGGTGCAGTGTTGCAAGTCTCACGCTTCTTGCGGGGAGTTGCAGGGGTCTTTAAAGCTGCTCCTTGAAACAAAGTTGCAGTCTTTTTGGAGCAGGTCCGCTGTCCTCGGGAGTTTCCGGTCGTCGTCGAAGCAGGGCAGTCCTCAGAGGATTCAGAGGTCGCTGGTCCCTTTGGAAGGCGTCGCTGGAGCAGAGTTCTTTGGAAGGCAGGAGACAGGCCGGTGAGTTTCTGGAGCCAAGGCAGTTGTTGTCTTCTGGTCTTCCTCTGCAGGGGTTTTCAGCTGGGCAGTCCTTCTTCTTGTTGTCGCAGGAATCTAATTTTCTAGGGTTCAGGGTAGCCCTTAAATACTAAATTTAAGGGCGTGTTTAGGTCTGGGGGGTTAGTAGCCAATGGCTACTAGCCCTGAGGGTGGGTACACCCTCTTTGTGTCTCCTCCCAAGGGGAGGGGGTCACAATCCTAACCCTATTGGGGGAATCCTCCATCTGCAAGATGGAGGATTTCTAAAAGTTAGAGTCACCTCAGCTCAGGACACCTTAGGGGCTGTCCTGACTGGCCAGTGACTCCTCCTTGTTATTCTCATTATTTTCTCCGGCCTTGCCGCCAAAAGTGGGGGCCGGGCCGGAGGGGGCGGGCAACTCCACTAGCTGGAGTGTCCTGCGGTGCTGTGACAAAGGGGTGAGCCTTTGAGGCTCGCCGCCAGGTGTTACAGCTCCTGCCTGGGGGAGGTGTTAGCATCTCCACCCAGTGCAGGCTTTGTTACTGGCCTCAGAGTGACAAAGGCACTCTCCCCATGGGGCCAGCAACATGTCTCTAGTGTGGCAGGCTGCTGGAACTAGTCAGCCCACACAGATAGTCGGTTAAGTTTCAGGGGGCACCTCTAAGGTGCCCTCTGGGGTGTATTTTGCAATAAAATGTACACTGGCATCAGTGTGCATTTATTGTGCTGAGAAGTTTGATACCAAACTTCCCAGTTTTCAGTGTAGCCATTATGGTGCTGTGGAGTTCGTGTTTGACAGACTCCCAGACCATATACTCTTATGGCTACCCTGCACTTACAATGTCTAAGGTTTTGTTTAGACACTGTAGGGGTACCATGCTCATGCACTGGTACCCTCACCTATGGTATAGTGCCCCCTGCCTTAGGGCTGTAAGGCCTGCTAGAGGAGTGTCTTACCTATACTGCATAGGCAGTGAGAGGCTGGCATGGCACCCTGAGGGGAGTGCCATGTCGACTTACTCGTTTTGTCCTCACTAGCACACACAAGCTGGCAAGCAGTGTGTCTGTGCTGAGTGAGAGGTCTCCAGGGTGGCATAAGACATGCTGCAGCCCTTAGAGACCTTCCTTGGCATCAGGGCCCTTGGTACTAGAAGTACCAGTTACAAGGGACTTATCTGGATGCCAGGGTCTGCCAATTGTGGATACAAAAGTACAGGTTAGGGAAAGAACACTGGTGCTGGGGCCTGGTTAGCAGGCCTCAGCACACTTTCAATTGTAAACATAGCATCAGCAAAGGCAAAAAGTCAGGGGGCAACCATGCCAAGGAGGCATTTCCTTACACAGTGTAAATCGGAGTGTTTGCAGCCTCGTCAAGCATACGAAGCGCTATAAAAATAATTCTACAGTACAATACAACATGTAAACGTGCAATATAGATCAAGCATTAGCAGCAGCAGTGCAAGCTTCATCATACGGGGGAAATGACTAGCAACAAAGCCCTGACAAAGAAAACAGACATTTTCCTTTAAAAAAAAGTAAATCATGATATTAAATCCGTGTGTCCATTCAAGTACTCCAGATGTTTATGCATGCTATGACCATAACAGTTTGTGGAAACAGCATTACCCAATAGAATTGTTCGGCGGAACAATTTCTTTAGTATCCCTTTCTGGATTTAAACAACAAGAACAAAGGATCTGTGTCCTTCCAAACTGTTTGGCTGCTTTCAGATTGAGCCAGTAAATACGTTGTTTTGAAAAATTGTTGGCCTTCAGACTCTTGTTTTCACAGAGGGTTTTAATTATGGGGGCCAGACTTGCGGACTGGGCCTGGCAGTCGCCCGTGATACCAGCACTGTCCTAGACCTCCCCCTGAACCCTGGCAGCAGTGTGCTTGAGAACCGTGCAATACATGGGGCCGGTGTGTTTTCAGCCTGGCAATTGACAATGCTAATCACCCCCATTCCGTACCCTGAGGTGCTTCACTAACCTCTGTGCTGCTATTATAATGGGAGGTCAATGAGTGTTTACAAAGCCATTCACACCCTCCCATTGGGAAGCCGGGAATAGAAATTGAAATGTTTAGAGATACTTTGTGCCAGTCGAGATGATTACAAAAGAGATTACGTGCATTGCACCAGCGTTTTGGACAAACGTCAATTTTGAGTAACATTTGCACCTACCATCAAGTGAATACGTTTGTGTTGCCCGACATTTTTCACGACCTAGCCCGATATTGCACTTTTGGGCCACCATGACCACAGAATTTGTCCGCGCTTCCAGTGGTTGCACTAGTCTCTTTTATAGTCAGTTTACATGTGGTGATGCGTTGCCTGCAGCTCTTTCCCTCGCAAACAGTGAGGGCGGCACACCCTGCTATCAGCTAATCTATGAACGCACCTTTGTTTTCTGCTCTCCGTTCCTTTGTTTCACGTCAGCTGACTTCCTCAGATAGTAAACAGTTACAATTCGATGGCAGTTGCAAATGAATATTTAGCTGATTTCGGTAATAGATCTTCTGCCCGTTGCATCAATTATCTGTTTGCTTACTCGCCAAATACTTCAGTGACACACAGTTAGCCATGAAGCGGCCATATCTTATTCATCGCCCAACTTGGGCTTTTTCGAAAGGCCATTAGATAGTGCTTAATCTGTGAAAGAAAGAATATGAGCCACGCCCAAAGTTTTGCTCAAAAGCAGGCGGCTGGCGCGATCGAATGTCAGGGTGCCGAATACCAAGGATGCCTAAAATGTTTTTTTTTTTCACCTTTAAAACTTGAAACCCCTTGCCGCTTGCTTTCTCACTCGCAGGCTTTTTTTCAAAGCTTTATCACTGTATTTCCTTTTTTAGCTTCCTTCTTCGCCGACTCTTTTGTACTATTATCTCTCTTGCTCTGTTTAAAAGTTTGTTGAAAAAAAACATAAGTGCCGGTCCCCCAAATATCAGTGCCAGTAGCACCATCTGTAACCACTGAACCAGAGTCAAGCACACATTTTAGAAATTTGTGTCTGTGACAAACGGCACCTATATCCATGGTTTTCCTATGCAAACGCTTGGTTAGAACCATGAATGAGAAGGACAGTTTTGTAGCTCTCCACTTGGAACTGAAACAAGTACCGCGATGAACCGAATGCTTCATTTATTTTGTATAGTATTTAATATTGTTTTAAGCACTCACACATTTGGCAAGTAAAGGAATGCTTTCCCTAGAATAACACAATTTTGATTAATCTGGAATTTAATTTACAGTTGTGTTGGAAATATTACTGGTCCTAAAATGTTGATTTTAAAGTGCCAAATGAAAACCAGCAGATCTGGTAGCCCTCAGCATTCTGAACATGTGCAGCACTGAGGCTGGGATTGCACAGCGCCTGATGCACATGCATTCAAAACATTTCTGAAGCAGTCTGCACATGTGTGTCTGTCTAGAGCATTGTTTCTTAGGCTACGGTGGGTCCACTAGGTAAGGACCACATCCGAAGGTTGTGGAAAACCAAACAGTCAACATAAACTGAAGTTCTTTGTAGTAACAATGCTCACTCGTAGCAGTGATATCACAAAGGTTTATTCCACAAAGAGACTGACACTAGTACCGCCAGTACCTTCCTTGGTAATTGCCAACCGACCTCCCACCACTCTTCAATGTTTCATTCCCGAATCCCCTGATATCACCGGCTTGCATCCACGAGACAAGCCTAACCCATTACATCATCCTTTCCCTTCATATAAATAACTGCTTACTAAAACTTACTGTCTTGTACAAATCTAAAAATACATTTAGTTTACTAATTAAAATAAACAAACCTGGGAAGAACTAATACAAATTAATAAGCAACTATTATACAATTAGTTAATACATTATAATTCAATATCTCATACACAAATACAATCCTATTAAATTTCCAAATCAAGTAGAAACATTACAATTGTAAACCCGGTAGCATGAAGAGAGATGTACATGCCTTAAGGTTAACAATATCTTAAAGGTTTTATCTTTTGTCTAATGCTCTTACGGACATACAGGTTTTGATTGAACTTGTTTACACTGTCATGGTTAAATTAAAATTTGTCTTCCTCCTTGTTATCTTGGTGAGTTGGATAACCCATTGTACCATCAGCTTTTACACAGTCTTCCTTGACCTTGACAACCTTCTCAACATTCCACCAATTTCGCATATTGGCCCTCACTGCATTACCACATATTTTAACTATAGTCATCAGCTCCGTAAACTTTATTTCTCCTTTCCTATTGTGGACAAGGATCTTGATTCTAATTTTATCTTCAACTTCCAACTAGTGAGGACAAACTTTTTTTGTTTGATCAAAGTACTCTTTTTGTTTGTTCTTCACTTCTTGTATATTTCTCCTTACAATTGCATCAACATATTGCCACTCATTGTGTTTTATCCTCTTGGACATCCATCCGGGCAGATTTTGGAAGAAGGTTTCCTCCCATGCAACAATTCAAAAATAAAAATTTGTGGATGAATGAGGAGTTGTGCGATAGAGCCATAACATGAATTGTACTGCATCCAGTATATTAGTTAATTGAAATAGCCCAGTGTACACAGTTCCCCAACACACGATTTATGAGTTCCACAAGACCATATGTTTGTGGGTGATAGAGTGAATGTTTGATTTGCTTGAAATCTCTTTGCTGTAAAAATGTCTCAAATTCAACACTTACAAATTGCACTCCATTGTCTGATACAATAAATGATGGAAAACCCTCACGTAGAAACACATCTCTCAAAAAATCAATCACATTCTTTGTTGGTGGATCACCTATGACTATAACTTCAGACCATTTAGAATAGTAATCGATCAAAACTACAGCAAACTCCAATGAAGCAGGCAACATATTAAAATGACATGTAAGATCAATTCCCACTTTTTCCCATATTTTTTTTGGGCAATTCAATAGGTTGTAAAGGTGGAGTCCTTACCTTAAGTCCTTTTTCACATCTGTTGCATATTACAAATTCACTTACAAATTCATCAACATGTTGGTCCATGGTGGGCCACCAGAATGTTTCACGTAATCTCTGTTTTGTAAATGCACTACCTAAGTGTCCTTCATGCACACCAGCAATAATCTTGTGTCTAATTGTTCCTGGGGTTACAAACCTCTCACCCCTCATTAGCATGTTATCTTCAACTGACAATTCATCCGAAACGTTTACAAATGTTTGAAACTGAATTGGAACATTTCTTTCTTTTGGCCACCTGTGTCGTATGAACTTGATGACCTGTGTCAAGATCACATCCTTTGACAAGTCCTCCTTCCATTCTTTTTCACTCACAGCACACATACCCTCTAAATCAATAGCTGCTATAAAACAATTGTCAATATCATCCTTATCTTCTTCATTGTCATTTCCGCATTCTTCACCTTGATAAAAAATCTGCTCTGACATTTTTGTTGCCAGGGATGTATTGAACTTCAAAGTTATACTGTAATAACTTAGTGGACAATCTTGTAATACATGGTGTATGTTCTTTGATCTTATCTCCTGTCAAAATGGAAACCAGAGAGCAGTGATCCGTGTGCAAAACAAATTTATTTCCCCAAATGTAAATATCTAGGGCCATGGTAACGCCCTAGCGTTACCTGTCCTTTGAAGGAGGAAAACTTGTGCTGTTTCTGCTCAGGATGTATCTTATTTCTGAAAAAGCCCCATTCTATGAAAAAAACTAAGAGATATTTTGAATGCACTTGCATAGTATGCCCAGGTCAGTCAGACAATTTTGTGGGACCTAAAGAAAAAACTAGCAGCAGGGTTATGACCCAAAGACCCTGGTTTCAACCCCATCTTCATTGCCTGACCAAACAATTTGACTATGGGCAGTTCATTTTCCTCATTGTGCCTCGATTTCAAGAGCATCCCATTTGAGTGTTCCTTTAAATAATTTAGTTCAGGGTGTGCACTGTACAAAACTCTCTTAAATAGGATGTAATAGACCATAATGTTGCTCAATCTTTTAAAATTAAGGCTTTTGTGGGAGTAAAAACGCAACTGATGTGCCTCTTGAGTCATTATTAAAATTATCAAGGCTAAAATGCTGTGGTTCACTAATTCTCATAAAGGACGCTCAGTGCAGTGATATGTGGATTGTGGTAAATTATAAAATAGCAGTCAGCAACACTTCAGAGTTTGAGGCTGAGCTAAAAGCTGTTCTCCTCAGCCTCTGCTAGGCTGCTTTTCCAGACAGAATGCAATACAGGTGAGGCTGTGGTAAATTGTGGGACCCAGACATCACCACATCACTACCACTGCCATATTTGTGCTAGCAGCAGATAAGATGCTTGGATCTTCGCCATGTGGCTTGTATACTCAAAGCCTATGTGCACCTGCTGCCCACACAGAATCAGCTGTAAAAGGCTTAGCAGCATTGGCGTGTTTCGTAGAGAGTTTACAACTTCAGTGACAAGCCCTGTGAAACATGCAACACATCCGACTGCCTCATTTGTAGTGTAAGTGAGCCCTGAAGAAATTTGTTTGATCTGCCTTCCATCTGTTGAACATGCCCCAGGAGCCTGGGACTGATTCGAAGTATTTTAGGTATCTGTAATCCTTAGGAAGATGCCTGACCTCAAAGGGGCAGTATTCACGCACCAAAAAATGACAATGGAAAAGAGAAGCAGGGTCCATTGCTCAGCCCTCCTATTTTACATCGTGCTGTGGTGAGACACCATAAAAACATTTTTAGTTCAACCAAATACAATTTTAATATAGTCTGACAGTTTGACATAGGAAGAGCATAAATGTCGGTATAAGGGACATAACCTCTCCCAAACTAGGGAAGTCATAACTAGAAAACTGTACAACCACTGCAGGATAGTACTCTCAGATGCTTCCCCTTGCTTGCGTCGAATCCACTGATGAAGCTTAACATATTAGATGGGTGAAAGTTCATCATCATATATGAGTACATGAGTTCATGCTCATTCCATAAGAGTTTTATTTGTTACTCGCAGGAGTTTTGTACTTCTTGCATGTTTATGTCTGTTTACAGAAATCTTACAGCAGTCCTTTAATGCCCCTCACTCCCTCTTAGTGTGTTAAATACTTGTGTTGTACCTGCTCTGTATATGTGAGACAATGTTCTTTCTGCTATTGCCACTTATGTTTTACTTATTCTTTGTGTTACAGAAGGTTACACTTCTGCTGTCCTTGTTATTATCATTATCATTTTCAGTTTTTTATATGACGCAAACTTGACCCGAAGGTATTGGAGTGCTTTAGACAAGTACCAGTTACATTACACAGCCTCAAGGAGATTTAGTCATTTGCCCAGAATCACAGGCTGTTGAATCGTTGTTGAGGTTCGCCAGGTCCGAGGCTGGCAGCTCTGGCTGTTAGGCCATATCCTCTCCTCTTACTGTGTTATAAAGCTCTGCAAACAACTTTCCACTACACAAAAGGAAAAAAATGCATTGCTAATGCTTGTTATAAATAATGCGTGATGTGGGTGAAATCGTGAACCATCATAAAATATGTTAGCAGAGTTTAATTTTGATTTTATGTGTGAAACCAGTAGTTTTTTAAATGGACTAGATGTTTCTGTGAAATTTTAAAACATAGCTGACAAGTGTCTCCCTGTCAAAATATAACACTTTCAGTCAATTCTGACATTTTTGCCAGTAGCACTTTGCATGCTGGGATTTTTAGCCCATAAGGAAAGTCTTAAAAACAAAATTATAATACCCAGAATGTAAAATGCAGTTGGCTAAAAAGCAAGAAATGGCTGATGGTATCATATGTCATGGGGCCACTTGGAATACTTGTGTAATTCAAAATAAATGTTATCTGTTGACTTTATGCTCCTTTTTCATACAGGCAGTCATCAGTTAAACAGGCAGAAATATCCATTCAAATTCAAACAGGAACATATTGCTGCTATAGGGCTAACATTAACAGTCCTTGGAAAGCTGACAGATGTTCTAAGAGACACTGACAAAGGAAAAACAATGTACTGTCAATCCTCTGTGAGTAACCTATGGTGTGATTTAGGTGTACCCATTGTGAAACCCATGTAAAGCACCCTGCCTTGAAGTGCAGCACATGCTGCAGATGCAGTCCAGCTAGAGCTACCAGTGGCCAGCAGCCATATAACTCAAGCACAGTGTTTGCAAAGATCGATTAATTTGGGTAATCGGCTTGCAGCTGTTGAGGAGAAACAATGAATGTTAGCTGCACTGCTAGGCTTGAAGATTAGTTCCATTTTCCATCCCTTATCACTGAGAGGACACACTTAGGGCCTCATTTACAAAGTTTTGGCACAGGGCAGCATCACAACCTTTCTTGCTGCGCTGCACTGTGCTAAAACAAAAGGGAAAGAATGCACAGTATCTACAAGATAGAGCACATTCCTGTCCTTTTCCTTTATGCTGGCACACAAAGTGCTGCCATGAGCAAGGCAGGCACCCTTGCACTATGGTGCTTGCATTGCAGGATGATTGTTTTTCTGGAGAAAGGGCCACCTTCCTGCACAAAAAACAGTCACAATAGGTGTTTTCCTCTCTCTATGTGTGCTGCAAAATGCAACACACACAGAAAGTTGTACCACCCTTGCGACACCCCTGGGGTGGCATAGGCTTTTGACACATTCCCAGTTTTACAAACCTTGTAAGTCTGGGAATACGTCAAAATCCATGGTTGTTGCGTGGGAACCTCCACTGCAACACCCATAGAATGCCTCTTTGACGCAAGGTAAGGCAACGCAGTAACTTGCACTGCATTGCCTTACTCCATATCTACAAGGCCATAAAAAGCTGTACAAAGTGGCTTTGCATGGCCTTGTAGATTTGGCCCTGCAGCTTGTGCTTAATGTCCAACGGGTTGCAAGCCACCACCCTCTGGGGTAACCACTTCCCGTGAAGTGTGACAAAAATCAATCCCAGAAAGCAACATTCTGTAAAAATCCAAGATGGCAAAAATACATCCTTGGAGGTCAGATCTGCCTGAGGCCACCCACTGGTATGGCTAAGGCTTCATTAGCACACCCCTTCCAGCCCCTTTCCTAATCTAATCAATGGGGTTCCCATCTGTCTGGGGCATCAGGAAATGGGGAGGCCCAGAGCCTGACCAATCAGGGAAGGGTACTAGAGGGCTGAATTTGGTAACTTTCAGCAAAAGTTCCAAAACCCTTTCCCCGGGCTAGTTATATTAAATTAAATATTGGCAAGTTGTTAGATTTATTATAACATTTAGGTTGGAACCAAACTTGCTATATTTAGTTCATCTCTATTGGAAATATAACTTTATTATTTAAAAATAAAGTGTCCCTATATTATCCTATGGAGCATATTGACTACAATGAGGGAAACACATTTGGCTGTTTTTCCCTCATCAGGGCTTATAAAACATATTTTCTAAAGTCCCTGCTTATATTTACACTGCATCCAACCCTTGGGGCACCTAGTGTATCAATCAATCAATCAAAAAAATGTATAAAGCGCGCTACTCACCCGTGAGGGTTTCAAGGTTGGGGGGGCAAGAGGGTCACTGTTCGAACAACCATGTTTTGAGGTTCTTTCTGAAGAGCAGGAGGTCTTTGGTTTTGCAGAGGTTGGTGGGGAGGGAGTTCCAGGTTTTGGGGGCGAGGTAGGAGAAGGACCTGCCTCCTGTGGTGGTGCGTTGGATGTGGGGGACTGTGGCTAGGGCGAGGTCGGCTGATCGGAGGTTGCAGGTAGGAGTGTGGAAGTTCACTCTGTCATTGAGGTAGGTTGGGCCGGTGTTGTGGAGGGATTTGTGTGCGTCGATGAGGATCTTAAATGTGATTCTCTTGTTTATGAGGAGCCAGTGAAGGGTTTTGAGGTGTGGTGAGATACGTTCGTGGTGGGGGAGGCCAAGGACGAGGCTCGCAGCTGTGTTCTGGATTCTCTGGAGTTTGCGTGTGAGTTTGAGTGTGTGCCAGCGTAGAGGGCGTTACCGTCGTCTAGTCTGCTTCTGATGAGTGCATCGGTGACTGTCTTCCTGGTCTCTGGGTCTCCATTTGAAGGATTTTTTTAGAGTGCGGAGTGTGTGGAAGCAGGAGGAGGTAAGAGCATTGATTTGCTGTGTCATGGAGAGGGAGGGATCCAGGATGATGCTGAGGTTGCATGCGTGGTTTGCGGGGGTGGGTGCGGATCCTAGGATGGTGGGCCACCACGAGTCGTCCCATACGGTTTTGTTGGGGATGAAGATGATGATCTCGGTTTTGTTGGAGTTAAGCTTGAGGTGGTTAGTTGTCATCCAGTTGACGGCGTCGAGGAGAGCTGCATATAGGTTGGTTTTGGCGGTGGTGGGGTTGCGGGTGAGGGAGAGGATGAGTTGGGTGTCATCTGCGTAGGAGAGGATGGTGATTCTGTGTGATCGGAGGATGTTGGCTAGGGGGATCATGTAAATGTTGAAGAGTGTGGGGCTGAGAGAGGACCCTTGGGGGCTCCGCAGATGATATTGGTGGTGGTGGAATGGAAAGGTGGGAGGCGGACTCTCTGGGTCCGGTCAGTGAGGAAGGAGGTGAACCAGTCTAAGGCTTTGTGGCAAATTCCTATGTTGTGGAGGCGTGTGCGGAGTGTGTGGTGGCAGACAGTGTCAAAGGCTGCGGAGAGGTCTAGGAGGATGAGTGCGACGGTCTCGTCTTTGTCGACTCTGGTCCTAATGTCGTCAGTGCATGCGATGAGGGCGGTTTCCGTGCTGTGGTTCTTGCGGAACCCGGATTGTTAGGGGTCAAGAGTGTTGTTTTCATCGAGGTAGTGGGATAGGCGGGTGTTGACTAGTTTCTCGGTGACCTTGGCGGGAAGGGGAGGTTGGAGATGGGGCGATAGTTGGAGAGGATCTCTGGGTCGGCTTTGTTTTTTTTAGGAGAGCGTTGATTTCCGCTTGCTTCCAGGGGTCTGGGTCGGTGGCGGAGTCAAAGGAGGAGTTGATTATGTCGCTGAGTAGGGGGGCGATGGTTGGGCTGGCTTTGTTGTAGATGCGATGTGGACAGGGGTCGGAGAGGTATCCGGAGCGGATGGAGTTCATGTTTTTTTTGGTTTCTTCGTGTGTGGTGGGGGCCCAGGTGGTGAGTGTGGTGGGGGGATCATGAGTGGGGGTTGAGTTGGGTGAATGAGGGGTGTGTGTGGTATGAAGCTGTTGTGGATGTCCAGGATTTTGTGGTGGAAGTGGTTGGAGAGGGCGTCACATAGGGGTTGTGTGTGTGAAGGGTCTATGTTGCTGGCTTTGGGTTTGGCTAGTTCATTAATGATGGTGAAGAGTTCTTTGCTGTTTTGAGAGTTGTTGTCAAGGCTTCTCTTGTAGTGGTCTCTTCTGGCGGTGCGTATGAGTTGGTGATGGGTGCGAATGGTGGCTTTGAGGGTGGAGAAGTTGGTTGTAGAGGGTTCTTGTCACCATATTTTCTCCGCTCTGTGGCACTTGCGCTTGGAGTCTTGGAGTTCGGGGGTGAACCATGGGCGTTCTTGATGTTGCGGGTGGCAATGTGTTTTCTGAGGGGGGTTAGTGTGTCTGCGCAGGTGGTGATCCATTTCGAGAGGTTGTGGGCTCCTGTTTTGGGGTCGTTGGTGTGGGGGGGGGTTGTGAGCCAGTTAAGAGTTCAGGCGTTGGATGGGGATCTTGTCCCACATGCGGTAGGGTGTGGTGTGTTGATGGTGGTGTGTGGGGGGTTTGGCAAAGGAGAAATGGACGCAATGTGGTGGTCAGTCCAGAGGAGTTTGGTGGTGTGGGTGTAGGCTATGTGTTGGCTTGAGGTGAAAATTGCATCGAGCGTGTGTCCTGCTGAGTGGGTGGGTGCGGTGACCAGTTGTTTGAGTCCGAGGTTGATGAGGTTGTCTATGAGGGATGTAGAGTTGTGGTCTTGTAGGTTCTCCAAGTGAAAGTTGAAATCACTGAGGAGGATGTAGTCTGTGGAGGTGAGGGCGTGCGAGCTGATGGTGTCGGCAATGGTGTCGCAGAAGGCGGGTCGTGGTCCTGGTGGCCTGTAGATTAGTGTACCTCTGAGGGTGGAGTTGTTGTTAATGTGGATTAGGAAGTGATGTGTTCTGTGTTGTCAATAGTGTCTTGGGAGCTGGTGGTGACTTTGATGGTGTCCCTGTGTAGGATGGCAATGCCACCCCCTGGCCTGTTGAGGCGGTCTTTGCGTTGGAGTTTGTATCCCTTGGGGGTGGCAATGGCTATGTCGGGTTCTGAAGAGGGGTTGGTCCAGGTTTCTGTGAGGAAGGCGATGTCGGGTGAGTGTGATGTGATGAGGTCCCAGAGTTCTATGGCATGTTTGTGAAGGGAGCGGGTGTTAAGGAGCAGGCAGTTGAGGTGGGTGGTGTTGGTGTGGTGCACGAGGGTGTTGTTGCGGGGTGTGTTCTGGTTGTGGGGTGGTGTGTGGCAGGCTGGTTGGTGGGGGTGGGGGCAGAGTAGGTGTGTATTGTGTTGGGGGTGTTGTGTTTGTTGTCGGGGGTCGCTATGGTTGGTGTGTGGTGTGAGGGTTGAGGAGCAGGAGAAATGACAGGCGAGGCAGCTGAAGAGGCCATGAGTGTGTGTGGGGCTGGAAAGGGTGCAGGTGGGGCGAGGGCCTGGGTTGAGTGAGTGGATGGTGAGGGGGAAGTAGGTTTGTTTGAGAAGGCCAGGGGGACTGGCGCTGGGCACGGTCTTGGCGCGGACGGGCGCAGGCGGGCTTGCCTTTGGCGCGCCTTCAGTGCGCCATAAATGGGGGGAGGGAGGGAGTGGCAGCTGGGAGGAGGGAGGGCTGGATGAATGGGAAGGCTGGGGGGAGGGGCTGCAGGGGATGCAGCGGCAGGGGAATCCTCGGAGAAAACAGGAAACGGACGGTGAGGAGGAGGGGGGAGGCGGGAAGGGCCGCAGGGGACACAGAAGAAGGGAAATCCTCAGAGACAACAGGAAACGGACAGTGAGGAGGAGGGGGGAGGTGGGAGGGGCCGCAGGAGACGCAGCAGCAGGGGAATCGTCGGAGACAACAGGAAATGGACGGTGAGGAGGAGGGGTAGGTGGGAGGGGCCGCAGGGGACGCAGCGGCAGGGGAATCCACAGAGACAACAGGAAACAGATGGTGAGGAGGAGGGGGAAGGTGGGACGGGCCGCGGGGAACGCAGCGGCAGGGGAATCCACGGAGACAACAGGAAACGGATGGTGGAGAGGAGGCGATGGGCGGAGGAGCAGGGAGCTACCTGTCTGCAGAAGTGTAGACCTTAGGGGTGACGTATATGCAAAAATAAGGTAGTTTGAGACTTTTTATTCTAGAGTTGAATTTGGGCTTAATTTGAACATAGAAGCAGTCAGTAAGGCAGGTCTGCCTTTACAATAACAACACAGCAGTGTGCCAATGGGTGCTCTAACTATACTGTGGTCCCGAAACCTACATGTCCTGCCATGTACTAGGGACTTATAGGTAGGTTGTCAGAGCCAATTATAATTAGGCCTAATTTGTATATACCATTTTAAACAGACCACTGGCCCTGGGACTGGTTAGCAGTGCCCAGGGCACAGCCAGAGTCAGAAAACACCAGTATCAGCTAAAAATGGGGGCAAAAACCGAGGGGGCTTCTGCAATCAGCCCAGTTTTCCAAGAAAAATCTATTTGGTGATTCATTGGATAGTCTACAACCTCAAAGGTAGAGTTTTCATATGACTGAAGGATGGCAGACCCACCTCTTAAAGATGCCGATGGCCCACATGAAAACATGAGAGTCTGAAGATGGCAAGGGATAGGGTTAAAAAAGAGGAACCACATGAGAACAACATTGAATATCTATGTAATCACCAGAAGGCAAGCCTGGAGACATGGTGGAGACCTAGAATGAAATTTCAAGATGGAAGGTAAAGGATTAGCTGAGATACAGAAGATGGTGACAAACCCAAGAGCTGGTGGCAGAGCTTTGCGTTTGTTAGCAATGGGGTCTCTAGTTGGCAGTGGTTTGCACCCTGTCCAAGTAGTGACTTTCCCTCTAGTCAGGGTAAGGGACTCACACAGCTAAGATAACCCCTGCACACCCCCTTGGTAGCCTGGCTCAAGCAGTCAGGCTTATCTCAGAGCCAATGTGTATTTATACACACACACACACACACAGTAAGCAACCCAGTGAAAACACCACAAAAGTGCTCACCAGTTTCCTTACTGCTCGTCAGGAGAGGTGGGGCGTAGTTTCCTTACGGTTGCAAGGAAGTTATGTGCTGTTGGTTGTGAGGTGTTGGTTCCTTATGACAAGGCAGGGTCGATGAATCCAGCAGGTCAAGACGGGAGGCGTAGACTTCACAGTGTCATGATCAGACCACAGGACCACAGGTGCTGTGTCGGAGTCCGGTGTCCTTGATGTCAGAGTCATGGCACTCGGGACTCATGCAGTGGTGGGACTTTGGAGGCGCTGTGGCCGTGTCAGGCCTGTGTTGCAGGTCACGATCATTGCACTCAGAGGCGACCAGGTGCAGGTGGCGGTGTGGAGTTGGAGAGGGGCACCAGTTCCGAAGACGCGCTGGAGTTGATGTGCTTAATTTCTTTCTTAGTTGTACCAGAGCTCACTTCCAAGGCCCAGGAGCTGGATCTGGCACAACTTGGCAAATCAGGACTCATAGTAACAAAACCCTGGTGCTGGCAGGTGAAGTCTTTGATTGCCCGAGACTTGTCAACAGGAGGCAAGCTCAGTTCAAGCACTTGGAGAACCTTGGAAAGCAGGATGTAGAAAGCTGAGTCCAGTCCTTTTGCTCTCAGGATAGAAGCAGCAAGCAGAAGGCCAGCACAACAAGCGAACAGGCAGAGTGGCAGTCCCTCCTACAACATCCCGCTCTTCTTCTTGGCAGAATGTCCTCAGTCCAGAAGTGTTCAAACTATGTGGGGTCAGAGGTCCAGTACTTATGCCCATTTCTGTCTTTGAAGTAGGCCAACTTCAAAGAGAAGTCTTTGTAGTGCACAAGACCCTGCCTTTCCTAACCTGGCCCCAGACACACTCCAGAGGGTAGGAGACTGCTTTGTGTAAGGACAGGCATATCCCTATTTAGGTGCAAGTGTCATCTCCTCCCGCCACTCTAGATCAGAAAGACCAACCTGCCTGGAGATGGTCCATCAGGATATGCAGGGCACACCTCAGCTCCCTTTGTGTGACTGTGTAGAGTAAATACACAAACGGCCCAACTATCATCCTGACCCAGACGTGTATTCCACAGACAGGCAGAGGCACAGAAAGGTTCAGCAACAAAAGGCCCACTTTCTATAAGTGGCATTTTTGAAACTTAGATTTCAAAAGCCAACTCCCCCAAAAGTTGTATTTTTAAATTGTGAGTTCAGAGATCCCAAACTCAATATCTCTATCAGCTTCAGATGTGAAATTACACTTGAAAGATATTTCAAGGCAGTCACCATGTTACCCTGTTGGAGAGATAGGCCTTGCAATAGTGAAAACTAAATTTAGCAGTATTTCACTACCAGGACATGTAAAATGCACCAGCACATATCCTACCTTTTAAATACACTTCACCCTGCCTGTGTGTCTGTCTTTTGACTACTTTAGGGGTGACTTACGTGTAGTAAAAGGGAAGGTTTGGGCCTGGCAAGTGGGTGCACTTGCCAGGTCGAAATGGCAGTTTAAAACTGCTCATACAGACACTGCGGTGGCAGGCCTGAGATATGTTTGCAGGGCTACTCATGTGGGTGGCACAATCAGTGCTGCAGGCCCACTGGTAGAAATTGGTTTACAGGCCCTGGGCACACCTGGTTCACTGTACTCAGGACCTACCAGTAAATCAAATAAGCCAGTCATGGAGAAACCAATCACCAATATATTTTAGACACAGAGCATGTACACTTTAGCACTTGTTAGCAGTAGTAAGGTGCTCAGAGTCCTAAAGCCAACAAAAACAGGTCAGAACAAATAGGAGGAAGAAGGCAAAAAGTTTGGTGAGAACCCTGCAAAAACTGCCAGGTCCAACAGTATTTCATGTCATCTATGAGAAACATTACCTGAGACCCCTCTGTTGTAGCTCCGAGAGAGCAAGTCATGGTTGAGTTTGTTTTGTTTTCTGTTGTTCTTTAGTAAAAATACTTACTGGATGATAACAAGAAAGGGGTAGCTTCATTCCAGCATGTAGTATGTCTTAAATGAAGATAGTGCCTTAAGCAACAAGAAAATATAAAAAACAGTGAGATAATGCAAGTAAAACAACCTCTGGATAAAAAGTGAAGTGTGAGAGGCACAACGTAACATTTCCTATCACTATTTAGAAAATATTTTAAATACTTTAACTCATCTGCAGTGAAACAGGAAAATACACAGAGATCTCCTTGTAGATCTCATAGTACCATTAACCACAGATAGAGTCTTCCACAATACATATTGATTTTGGTGCACATTGACAGAGAAACAAAGCTTGCAACAAGAACATGTGCATCCTTTGTTGCACAAAAACAGAAATGTCCCTGTAAGGAAATGCCTCCTTGGCATGGCTACCCTCTGACTTTTTGCCTTTGCTGATGCTAAGTTTTGATTGAAAGTGTGCTGGGACCCTGCTAAGCAGGCCCCAGCACCAATGTTCTTTCCCTAAACTGTACCTTTGACCAAATGATTAAAGTAGGTTTATTGGTAAACCCCTTGCATTACACCTTCACAGCTCACTGCTTCTCACCAACTCCGAAAGCCTCCACTCCTGCTTCTCCTCATCAACATTCTAAGGTGCACTCCAGGTTGTACCATTAGTCAACATTCTAAAGGAAGGGTTGGAGTGCACCATTTTACTAACCATAATTACACAATGGGATTATATAGAATACATAAAGGGAAAATAAGGTTAAGAGAATAATAACAGTGGGTATATAATTAGGACAATACTATGTTACACATATTTGAGTTATTCAAACAACAACATTACAACACTTCCCCTTCCCCACCAAGATGGATAGGAGTTGTGGCTAAGACGCACACTTGTTAAAAGTAGAATACTATTCTTTATAATATATCAGAAAAGTCCTCCACATGGCAAAGCGAACTTGCGCCCTTCCAGGATCATTGTTGTTCTTCTCCGAACCCTTCTCCAGACTTCCTTGGGTCGCCCTGGATGGTAGACAAGCGGTCCATACTCCTCACATGGCCATCTTCCAAGGTTACAACGTTCTTATGTACTTTAGTAATTCTCAAAGGCCTGGAGAACTGGCTTCCTTCCCTTCGAGTAGATCCTGGAAGCTTTACCTTGACCCATTGTCCTACTATCCATTGTTTGCTCTTAGTACCAAATTTGTTGTTATACCATTCCTGGTGTTTCCTCTGATTCCGTTCCACTCTTGTTAATACTTCCCTGTGATGAACTATGACAGGCTCCCCTCCTCTCAACCAATTAGGGTTTAACTTGGTTCCTGGTTGCCTACCCTTGAGAGATATAAAAGGGGATACTCCTGTGACCATGTTGGGTGTGGTATGGTAAGACCATAGCATACGCTCAATTGCGCCCTCTCCTGATACACAA
The DNA here is from genome assembly GCF_031143425.1 of Pleurodeles waltl. NCBI lineage: Eukaryota > Metazoa > Chordata > Amphibia > Caudata > Salamandridae > Pleurodeles > Pleurodeles waltl. The sequence continues at coordinate 509,856,183 of NC_090444.1, read as the reverse complement.
GATACATTGGCCAACTGCAAACACTCTTTGACCATCCTGTTGACCCTTTCTACAAGACCATTTGCCCTTGGGTTATATAATGCTGTCCGGTAATGTTTAATCCGACAGACTGTCAAGAACTCCACCATGGTGTTTGAAGTGAACTGTACACCGTTGTCTGTCACTATAGTACTAGGAATCCCTTCACGGGAAAAGGATTCTTTAAGAAATTGTATTACATCATGTGTGGTTACATTATGTACAGCCTTGGTCATCACCCAGTGTGTGTGATAATCAACTAATACAAAAATGAGCCTGGCTCTCGATCCCGGGCACGTAAGTGATAAATCCCTTGTAACTGGTACCCCTGGTACCAAGGGCCCTGATGCCAAGGAAGGTCTCTAAGGGCTGCAGAATGTCTTATGCCACCCTGGGGACCTCTCACTCAGCACATGCACACTGCCTCACAGCTTGTGTGTGCTGGTGGGGAGAAAATGACTAAGTCGACATGGCACTCCCCTCAGAATGCCATGCCAACCTCACACTGCCTGTGGCATAGGTAAGTCACCCCTCTAGAAGGCCTCACAGCCCTAAGGCAGGGTGCACTATACCACAGGTGAGAGCATATGTGCATGGGCACTATGCCCCTACAGTGTCAACACCAGAGCAGTACGTGCTCTAATGGCAACAAAAATGCAAAAACCCAGCACTCTCAAAACAACGTAATTTATGCATTGTGCTGATATGTTGTGGTTTAACCTTTTGCATTGCAGAGTTCAATCCTGAAAACGTATTTTTAATATGCTTACAAATACTCTTCCTTTGCAATGTATTGCTGCAGGTTTTCAGAGTGTGTTAGGGTGTGGCCCCTTTCCAGGGCCTTCCAGAGACTTTCCCTGCAACATGCCTGAGTGTGGTTCTGGGCTGGGCCAAGGGTCTATAAAAGAGAGCCAGCCCAACTCCCAGTACTCACTATTCAGAGGTCCCAGAGCAGCAGCTTCTTCCTGAGCTCCTGTCCCGGCGGCGTATTTGGATCTTCCAGTCTTCTGCCCTTCATCCTTCATTGGTGATCATTGTTCCGGGCGGTAAGATGGTGGTTGGACTGTCCCGACACCGTTGTTGAGAATTTTCATATTCTTGGTTTAATTCTTAAATGAGTAACAGATTACTTGCGCGCTACCATTTCTTGACATTTATATGGTAGTTTACAAATAGGCAGGATGCGCGATTTGTTTCATAAAGGTTTGACTTTGTTATTCATTGCGTGCTACCATTTCTTGACATTGGCATGGTGGCTTAAGAATCGGCGAGACGCGCGATTCATTTTATAGTGTTTAAACATTGTTGTCTATTGCACGCTACTATTTCTTGACATTTACATGATGTTTTACGAATTGGCAAGACGCGCAACTCGTTTCATGAGGATTTAACTTTGTTGTTTATTGCGCGCTACCATTTCTTGACATTTACATAGTGGCTTAAGAATCGGCAAAAGAAGCGTGATCCGTTTCATTGTACTTTGATCTTGTTATTTATTGTGAGCTGTTATTTCTTGACATTTACATCGTGTTTTGCAAATCGGCAAGAAGTGCTATTCGATTAAAGATGATTTGACTTTGATATTCATTGCGTGCTACCATTTCTTGGTATTTTACATGGTGACACTCGAATCGGCAAGACACACGATTCTCTCCTCAAGTTTATTTCATGTTGTTTATTGTATGCCACTATTCTAAGATATTTATTATGTAATATTCGAGTTGACAAGTTCTGTGATTTGTTTCCTGAATCCATATTGTGTTATTCATGGTGCACAATCCTTTTATGGTGTTTACTATATATATATATATCTGCAATATGCGCAATTTGTGTTGAAACATTTTAAGAGTACACAGAAGGCTAGAGTTTCTAGATGCAATATTGTATGGTCCTAGTATACATTCTCAAAACAGGATTTATATGACTGGTTTAAAATTTTGTCAGAATGTTTTTCTGATTCTCATGTAAAGGAAAGTAGTTGAATAAGAAAGTTTTCATTTAATTCATCTTGATTCCCCTACAGGTATCCGGCCATCTTGAAACTTAGTCAATTTAAACTTAACTCTTAGATTGTTCATGTTTTCAGAGTGACTAGGCTTAGAATCATAGTCTAGTATTGATTTCAGGAGATATAATTTTCATATTGTGTGTTCTAACCTTTTTCTCACTACAGGTCTCCTTCCCAGCTGTTCCCTTCCTAAATCCCCTCTTCCCCTCTTGAACTCTCTCAGTCTCTGTGATTTATCTATCAGAGTCTTGGAGCTGTTCAGTGGTGGACGTGTTGGGAACGTGCACATACCCCGAGGATCTGGTGAGTCTGACAGAATAGTGAGCCCACAAATTATTATCCTCCTGGCTTGTGTATGTTCTCAGCATGGCCACGCTAGACGAGTTAGTCAAGGCTCTCACCCAGCTCCAAGCAGAGGTGGTATCATCCAAAGAATTGACAACTAGCTTAGCAGAGAGAGTGAGTCAGTTGCAAGATAAGGCAGAGAAGAAGGAACAAAGTCCCACAGGTGTGTCTTGGCCAGGTACTTCTTCTCAGGCTTCTGGAAGTAATCCGATTTCCCTAAATGTTCCTTCTGCAATTCCTTTAGCTCCCCCAGAACGTTTCTCCGGTGACCCTTTGAAAGCGCAATCTTTGCTGGTTCAAGTGGAACTACACTTCACCTGCAGACCAAATACTTTCCCCGATGCCCAGTCCAAAGTAGCTTTCTTGTTATCATATCTGTCTGGGGATGCAGCTACTTGGGCAATTCCTCTTGTGCGTAAAAATAGTCCCTTGTTGTACAACTGGAGAAATTTTGTTTGTGAATTTGAGAGAGATTTTGATTGTAGAACTGTAACACAGTCAGCAGATCGTGAATTATTAGATTTACGCCAAGGGAATCAAGACCTAGTGTCGTATTTAGCCAACTTTAACCGGCTGGTTGACTGAAGAAAAACAAGCGGTCTTGTTTTACAAGGGACTCAAATAGGAACTAAAAGATATCATAGCGCAAATCGACCCACAACCTACAGACTGTCAAGAATTAATAAATCTTGTCTTGAGACTTGATCATCGTTTAGCAGAACGTAAAGGAACGCGCAAAAAGATTGAAAAATATTCATGGCATGTTCATAATAACAGAGGCTCAAGAACTCCGAAAGAAAGAACGCTGGAACCGATGGAAATTGGAACCATCAGCTGACCTTTGACCAAAGATGAAAAGGACCTATGCAGAAAAAATGGACAATGTCTTTATTGTGGGCGAAAAGGTCATTTTGCCAAAGATTGTCCAATCAAACCAAAGAACAAGCAAGGTCCTGTTCAAAAGGTCGCAGCCAATGAGCCAGTCGAGTTGGAAAACTAAAACACCCAAGATGCAGAGAAGGGTTGCTCTTGGGTGTCACCGTGGGCCCTTCACAATCTAGACATCTTAAACTGGAAATAAGAGTTCAGGTCAAGAAAAAGATCTATTTCAAAAAAGTTCTAGTCGATTCTGGGGCTACTGGGAACTTTGTTGATGTCCAATTGGTTTGTGCATGGGGGATCCCATGTATTGAAAAGAAGACCCCAGAAATCATCCAGGCAGTCGATGGAAAACTCTTGACTGGAGGTCCGGTAACTCTTCAGACTATCCCCTTGTCGATGATTTGTGAAGACAAGAATCAAAGAAAGAAACATAAAGAGAAAATCATCCTTGACGTGATCCATGATCCCCAATATGGGATTATCCTCGGCTTGCCATGGTGTCAGGATACTTCAATTCGATTTCCTCTGAAGCAGAAGATAACTCCTCAGTCCCGACCCGAGCTACTCACAACGAATATTAATCCTTCGTGCTGAGTACCCCGGAGGGGGAAAGGGGAATGGGATGGTAGAGAGACTGCCACAGAGATGATGAATGCCAGTACTCAGTCTGCCTCTTCACATCTAAGATTGGATACAGCACCTGCAAGAGTCACAGTCGCAATTACTAGGGACATACAACATCAGTTTTTCACTTTCTACTCTCAACACTTAATTCTCTTTAATTCTATTATTTCTTCACTCACCCTGAGTTCTCTGTAGCCTTGCTTCTCTCTATAAATGATAGCTCTTCTTAAAAAAATGCTTATTACTGATTCTGGAAGAACTTCTCAACCTTTGTTAGAGATTGGTTTTATGTTGCTATATATAGATATATATATATAGTTGGTGATAATGCGTTCTTCAAATCAGCTGATGTTATTTAATTTCTCCTGTCTTATTGTGACTTCTGTCAATACTTGTATTTGTAAATGCTTGTTTATTAAAGTTTGTTTCTCCTTTCTTACTTCGACATTTGTTGATAACTTGTATTTGTAAATGCTTGTTTATTACAGTTAGTTTCTCCTTCCTTACTTCGATATCTGTCGATAACTTGTAGTTGTAAATGCTTGTTTATTTAAGTTTGTTTCTCTTTTAAACTCTATTTTGGTTTATTACCATTGAATTTTTAAATGCTTATTTGTTAACAGTTCGTTTCTCCTATAAACTTGGCCTTTGTTTATAACCTTGACATTTGTAGATACTTGCTCTTTTAAAGTTCGTTTTTTCTTTGACTTTAATATCTTAAACAAGAACCTTGTAAACATAAGGTTAATTCATACATTAACTCTGTAGCCTTGCCGACTTCCACGGGAACGGTCTACTATCAAACTCTTCGAATAAACCTTGACAATATTTATCCGTTTTCTGTAATATAATCTTCAAATGTAATTTTACCTCACAGGAGTTTCTGTTCGGAAGCGCGCTCTCTCTCCACACAGCTGATTCCTGTCAGACCTCAGTTGAAGTGCAAGGCTTCCAGCTGGAGAGCTCGTAACCTAGCAACCAACAGATTGCAAGACTAGAACTGTAACTAACCTTCAGGACTCACAGCAGCCATCTTGGATCTTCTCTTCTTGATTTTTCCTTTGAAATAAGCGCAAGATTACTCTGCAAACCTTCTTCCAGTTTGGGCTTTGCTGTCTCCACTGAGGATATCTCTTTGCTTTTCTCATGCACTTCTTTGATTTGACTTGGCAAGTTTGTGTGGTAATGACACATGGTTAACTCATCACAATCAGGAGATCAATTGGGCAGAACGAAAAATCGTGTTCTCATCTGCGCTATGTAACGAACAATGTCTCCAAAAGATTCAAATACCAAAAGTTTGCAACTCTTACATAGCTACTGCCGCAGAGAAAGAAATTCAGCTGCCCAAACAGTATTCATCTTACAAAGATGTATTTGATGAGAAAGGAGCAGAGACTCTATCTCCTCATAGATCTTATGACTGTCAAATTGATCTAGCCCCAGGTGCGATACTTCCCAACTGTCGTGTATATGCCCTGTCAGAACATGAAAATCAACATTTACGAAAATACCTAGATCAATTTTTGGAGAATGGCTTCATTCGTCCCTCTAAGTCTCCTGCAGCTTCGCCTTTGTTTTTTGTTCCAAAAACTAATGGAGAACTTCGAACTTGCATCGACTATAGGGGTTTGAACAAAGTCACCATCAAGAATAAATATCCTTTACCCCTAATTCCAGTCTTATTGGAACAAGTAAAGAGAGCAAAAATCTACACGAAGCTTGAACTTCGAAGTGCTTATCATTTGGTCAGAATGCGAGAGGGTGATGAATGGAAAACAGCGTTCAAGACAAGATTTGGCCTTTTTTAATACACCGTCATGCCTTTTGGTCTGTGTAATGCTCCAGCAGCATTTCAATTTTTCTTGAATGATGTTCTTAGAGAGTACCTCGACATATTTGCCATAGTCTACATCGATGACATTTTGATCTACTCAGACAATGAAAACGAACATGTCCAACATGTCAAGAAAATTCTTGCAGCCCTTCGAAAACACCATTTATATTGCAAACTAACCAAGTGTGAGTTTCATGTTACCACAGTTGAGTTTTTAGGGGTTATTCTTACCCCTCAAGGTATGGTGATGGCAGAAAAGAAAGTAAAAGCCGTATCTGATTGGCCCACCCCAAAGACTGTTTTTGATGTACAATGTTTCCTGGGGTTTGCAAATTTTTACCGGAGGTTCATAAATCATTTCTCCCAGACAGTGGCTCCAATCACTAAGCTACTAAGAAAGAAAGAAAAGTTTGTATGGTCCCCAGAAGCTGATCAAGCCTTCTCGACTTTGAAGGAAGCTTTCTCCACTGCCCCAGTCTTGACTCATCCTGATGCGAATCAACCTTTCATAGTGGAAGCTGATGCTTCAGATGTAGCAATAGAAGCCGTCTTATCACAACAAAATAAAGACACTGGTCAACTTCATCCTGTAGATTATGTGTCTCGGAAGTTGAACGAAGCCGAACAGAACTATGTCATTGCTGAAAAAGAGCTTCTGGTGATTTGTGATGCCTTTAAAGAATGGAGACGTCATTTGTTGGGTGCCAAATACACTGTCACATTATATACTGTTCATCGTAATCTTCAATTCATGAGTTCCGCCAGACTTTTGACCCCTCGGCAATTACGTTGGATGCTTTTTTTTGCCGAATTTGATTTTGTAGTAACCTTCCGGCCTGGTAAAGATAATCGCAAGGCTGACGCCTTGTCCCGTCAAGAGTCTACCACGTTGCCTGCATTTCAAGCCTCCAGAGCTATCATTGCTCCTGACAAGGTTCTATGTATCATAAAAACTGAAGATTTCTTTGAAGAAATTCGGAGCTCTTTCACTGTTGAAAAATGGCAAACATGGGCCCAAGCAGATCCCAAAAGGTCAATCAAGCAAGGTTTACCCTTTCATGATGCTCGTTTGTTCATACCTATTACCAAACTTCGCAAGATAGTGTTTCATTGGTTGCATGTTATACCTACGGCAGGTCACGCAGGTACTCCTAAAACTCTTGAACTGATCCAACGCTATTTTTGATGGCCTACCCTAACAGAAGATGTAAAAGCAATGGTAAACAACTGTGAAGTTTGTGCTCGCATTAAAACAAGTCATTCAAAACCAAAAGGGTTGTTACATCCACTTCCAACCCCAAGTCGTCCATGGGAGCACATTTCTTTAGACTTTATTACCGGTCTGCCAGTGGTTCAACAGCATTCAGTAATTCTGGTGGTAGTAGATAGTCTCACGAAATATGGACATTTCATTGCCTGTAAAAAAATTGCCCACTTCTAGTGAATTGGCAACTATTTTACTGAACGGAGTGGTTCCTTATCATAGACTGCCAAAGGTTATCCTCTCCGATCGGGGGTCACAATTGTCCTCCAATTTCTGGAAGACATGGTGTAAAACACTCCAAGTGACATCTACGCTATCTTCTAGTCACCATCCTCAAACAGATGGTCAAACGGAGAGAGTAAATCAGACTTTGAAACAATACCTACGTGCCTACGCTGAAAAGGCACTTAACTCTTGGACATCTATGCTCTGGTTAGCTGAGTTAGCTTACAATAACTCATTCCACACTTCTATTGGCGTTACGCCCTTTTTTGGTTTATTTGGCTATCATCCTGACACCTTGCCCATCACAATTACTCAAGAAAGTTCTCTCACTCCAGCTGTTTCAGAAACCATTCAGCATTTGCATCAAACCCAGAAACTGATTCAACAGCATTTAGAAAAAGCCAAACAAAAATATAAAAGGCATTATGACAAGAAACATTGTGAGGGACCGCAATATCAACCAGGTGACAAAGTGTGGCTTTCCACAAAACATATAGACTTCAAGAAGAAGCACATGTTTAACCCCAAATTCATAGGTCCTTATAGTGTCCTTCAGCAAATCAATCCGGTGACCTATAAACTACAATTGCCCAGATCCTTACGGATTCCTCCAGTGTTCCACACTTCCCTCTTGAAAAAGGCAGTCCAAAAGGTCCACCCTCATCCAGCTCCTGTTCTAGTACAAGGGGAAGAAGAATACGAAGTCAAGAAAGGGTTGGATTCTAAACTGAGAGTGCGTAATCTATGGTACTTAATCTCATGGAAAGGTTATGGTCCTGAAAGAAACTCATGGGTTTCCGCATCTGATGTTCATGCTCCAGTACTTGTGAGACGCTTTCATCATCTTAATCCAAGCAAACCAGGCCCTAGAGCGCGTCTGGAAGAGGGGAGTACTGTCAACACCAGAGCAGTACGCGCTCTATTGGCGACAAAAATGCAAAAACCCAGCACTCTCAAAACAACGTAATTTATGCATTGTGCTGATATGTTGTGGTTTAACCTTTTGCATTGCAGAGTTCAATCCTGAAAACTTATTTTTAATATGCTTACAAATACTCTTCCTTTGCAATGTATTGCTGCAGGTTTTCAGAGTTTGTTAGGGTGTGGCCCCTTTCCAGGGCCTTCCAGAGACTTTCCCTGCAACATGCCTGGGCGTGGTTCTGGCCTGGGCCAAGACTCTATAAAAGAGAGCCAGCCCAACTCCCAGTGCTCACTATTCAGAGGTCCCGGTGCAGACCAGCAGCTTCTTCCTGAGCTCCTGTCCCGGCGGCCTATTGGGATCTTCCAGTCTTCTGCCCTTCATCCTTCATTGGTGATCATTGTTCCAGGCGGTAAGACGGTGGTTGGACTGTCCCGACACCGTTGTTGAGAATTTTCATATTCTTGGTTTAATTCTTAAATGAGTAACAGATTACTTGCGCGCTACCATTTCTTGACATTTATATGGTAGTTTACAAATAGGCAAGACGCGCGATTTGTTTCATAAAGGTTTGACTTTGTTATTCATTGCGTGCTACCATTTCTTGACATTGGCATGGTGGCTTAAGAATCTGCAAGACGCGCGATTCGTTTTATGGTGTTTAAACATTGTTGTCCATTGCGCCCTACTATTTCTTGACATTTACATGATGTTTTATGAATTGGCAAGACGTGCAACTCGTTTCATGAGGATTTAACTTTGTTGTTCATTGCGCGCTACCATTTCTTGACATTTACATGGTGGCTTAAGAATCGGCAAAAGAAGCGCAATTCGTTTCATTGTACTTTGATCTTGTTATTTATTGTGAGCTGTTATTTCTTGACATTTACATCGTATTTTACAAATCGGCAAGACGCGCTATTCGATTAATGATGATTTGACTTTGATATTCATTGCGTGCTAATATTTCTTGGTATTTTACATGGTGACACTCGAATTGGCAAGCCGCACGATTCTCTCCTCGGGTTTATTTCATGTTGTTTATTGTATGCCACTATTCTAAGATATTTATTATGTAATATTCGAGTTGACAAGTTAGGTGATTTGTTTCCTGAATCCATATTGTGTTATTCATGGTGCACAATCCTTTTATGGTGTTTACTATATATATATATATATCTGCAATATGCGCAATTTGTGTTGAAACATTTTAAGAGTACACAGAAGGCCAGAGTTTCTAGATGCAATATTGTATGGTCCTAGTATACATTCTCAAAACAGGATTTATCTGACTGGTTTAAAATTTAGTCAGAATGCTTTTCTGATCCTCATGTGAAGGAAAGTACTTGAATAAGAAAGCTTTCATTTAATTCATCTTGATTCCCCTACAGGTATCTGGCCATCTTGAAACTTAGTCTTCAAAATCAAATAGTAACTTTATTTCGGCTAAAAGCCATAAAAGTAAACAATAAAGACACCATATCATGATTGAGCAACATATCCATTATAAGAGAGAGAAAATAAACAAAAAATACCACAGTTTACCTTAAGAGCCCTAAATTAGTTATAAGATCACATAGTTGTAGAAAACAGTGCAAAACAAGCATTGTTCTTAAAATCTTAAAATCACAAAATATTAAATATAAAATATTAGGTCATTATATCTTAACTCCGATCAGTTAAAACTTGTTATGTTGGATAAATATAATCTAAGACCAATGTATTAAAAACACACAATTATAGCAATTCTCTGGTTCTTTTAGCCCATGCACTTTTGCAAATATCTCGCAACTGAGAAAACGATTTTGTCATTTGTGCAGTTGTCGATTATAAGAGAGAGAAAATAAGCAAAAAATACCACAATTTGCTTTAAGAGCCCTAATTAAATTATAGGATCACATAGTTGTAGAAAACAGTGCAAAACAAACATTGTTCTTAAAATCTTGAAATCCCAAAATATTAAATATAAAATATTGGGCCATTATATCCTAACTCCAAACAGTTAAAACTTGTTATATTGAATAAATATAATCTAGGACCAATGTGTTAAAAGCACACAATTATAGCAATTCTCTGGTTCTTATAGCCCATGCACTTTGCAAATATCTCGCAACTGGGAAAACTATTTTATCATTTGTATCAGTTGTCAGAAGGCGTAATGCTGTATTCCATTCCCTTATCCCTACTGCCCTACGTAACGGAGCATCCACTTCTTCCTAGGTACCAAATATCTAGGACAAAAAAACAAAAAGTGCGCAAGTGACTCTGTTGTCTTTTGACAATAATGACAGTATATTGAGTTACAGTCCTCCAGTCTCCACCGCGCTGTAAATGTCTTGAGCGGGAGAATCCCTAGTCTGAACTTAATGAATAGTGTTTTGGTATAGGGAGGATTTACATTGTCCATATAGGCCTCAAATTTGGGGCTACATTTATGGTTTAGGAACTGTAGGGTCCGACTGCCATGGTTTTTAGACCAGATTTTAACCAAAATGTTCTCCCAGTAGCACCTTTTTACATGCTCTTTTACTTCATTGGTCAAATTATGAGGAGCACTCCACACCTCCTCCATCTTGAGGAGTTTACACATATCTCTAATGTGTCTAAACCAAGGGATCTTTAGTGCACAGTCACCTACGAGAAACTCATCTAATGCTACGTGGAGGGTGGGCAAATACTCCGAAGTCCAAAGACGAACCCAGTACATGAGTGGTCTTAGTGCAATTTCGTTGCGGATCACGTTTAAGGCTAGATCAAATCTAAGGGGGGTGAGAGGGGTGCTCATCAGCAGCCACAAAATATTTCGTATAAAACGGTTTTCTACCATAGTCAAACACCTAGAATTAGTGTGTCCCCAGAGCTCAGAGCCATAGATTGAAGCTGCAACTGCCGCTGCTTTATAACCAGTGATGGCAGGTGATATCTCCCCTTTCAAAGTATTGGCAATTTTCCTCCCTATCACTGTTGACCTCTGCCTAAGTGCTGTCAGACTCTTCCCAATCTGCGCCGACCAATGTTGGTCATCACTTAGCCTGATCCCTAGATAATCAAATTGGCTGACTCTCTCCACTGGTTGGCCTGCTATGGTCATTTTCCCCCTAAACAATTTATGCGGGGTAAAAGCCATGAACTTCGATTTTGTTGGATTTATTTCAAGTCCTGTATTAAAACAAAAGTTATAAAAAGCATCCAGTTCATTTTGTAAGCCCATGGGTGTTCTCGAGATTAATAAAGTGTCATCAGCGAACATTAAGATGGGAACGGGGGATCCAGTTAGCCTTGGGGCATCATGGTTGCAATGTAACAGTTGGTCCGCCGCACCATTGATGTAAAGGTTAAACAGTGTTGGTGCCAAAATACACCCCTGCCTAACCCCCCTTTTGACAGGTATAGCTTCCGTTAAGTCGCCACTTTGTGACCAACGTACGTGAGCGTAAGTCCCTTCATGTAGGTACCTAATCAATCTTAGTAGCTCTCCATCAAGTTGATAACTCTCCATAATATTCCATAATATATCCCGAGGTACCATGTCAAAGGCAGCTTTTAAATCAATAAAGGCTACATACAGATGGCAAGTGTCAAGTATTTCCAACAGAGAAGGCTAAACCTAAATACCTGATCTATTGTACTCATTCCTTTTCTGAAACCTGCCTGGAAATCGGAGAGAATATGAGAGTCCTCTATCCATGCCTGTAGTCTATTCAGTACCTGCTTGCTGAATATCTTTTGACTAACATCAATTAGGCTAATAGGCCTATAGTTGGTAGGTTGTTCCCTTGGCCCTTTCTTATAAATAGGGACTATGATTGCTCCTTGCCACGTGGTAGAAAGTCCCCCCCCCCTCAATATCTCATTACTGAGCGCATTTAGATACAGAGACCAAGTTGTCGGTCTGGACAAATATAAATCACCTGGGATGCCATCAAGACCAGGGGCCTTCCCTTTACGTATTGTTTGAAGAGCCAATGTTGTTTCTTTTAGGGAGAAAAGACCCAGGTCGAATTTGGGTGGTATAACTCTCCCACCCGTCGGAGTATTGGCAAAAAGTTCATTAGATTTTAAAGGAGGGATAGTGGTACTACTTATTTGAGGTTTTCTGTATACATTTTTAAAATGCGTCACCCAAGTTTCTGGCTGAATTACGGGGTAGTTCTCCACAGCTTGAGAACTACTTTTGTCTGCCACTAATTTCCAGAATAATTTAAAATCCTTCTTGTAAAGTGCATCAACCATCCTATTCCAATATTTAGTTACCCACTCTTTTTTTTCGTTTTTAAGTACAACTATGTATGCAGCCCTGGATTTTCTTATCTCTCGGCAGTTCTCTGCCTTAAGTGCTCCCAATAGCTGTATTTTGGCCTGACGGCAAGAGTTAGAGAACCACCTCGATGCTCTAGTCCCAATCTCTGTCCGCGTCCTTGCTATCTGAAAATGTGGTTTTAGCGGGGTGATCAGGATGCTATGCAGATTGATCAAATCCATCAGCATCATATTTATATGCTTCAGTGGGGAAAGCGTTGTTACAACTATTCTATAGATTATTAGCTGGAAGTTTACCTCGTCTTCCACCCATTCCCATTTCACATTTGTATAATCATTGGTCATAGTTAGAACATTGCTTTGGGCCCATGTTGTCAATGTTTTACAACTCAATAGAATAGTAGAAAAAGAGGTACTCAGAGCTTGATGGTCACTATCAATACGAGGGAGAACAACCATGTCAATAAGAGATTTCCAGAGAGCGTCATCTACTAAAACGTAGTCCAGGTGGCTAGAATATTGACCTCTCCTATATGTAGGTGACGCCGGGGTGTCTGATCTGGTGTTTCCGTTTACTGTTCTTAATCCCTTTGTTTTTATTATATCTTCAAGTAGATCTAATGCTCCTCCTTCTTTCTTAGATGTGACTTGCACCGGCCCAGATCTATCCCATGGATCTGCAAACTGGATTCCTCTTTGCTGGTTGTCGTCTCTGCAATTCAATTGCATATTGAAATCGCCTGCGGCAATTAAACCCCGCCCTCCGGGAAGACAGTTAAGGAAGTCTGTTAGCATACTCATCAGAACAGTCTGAGTCCTTTGGGTGCCAGGTCTGACATATATATTTACAATTATTATACTAACAGGACCCCTAGCAGTGCTAATTTCAACCTCAACAGCTAATAGATCCCTTGTAGGAGTTGCTAGCTCCTTCACCTTTGGGAACAAATCATGTTTTAGCCAGATTATCAGACCACCTGAAGCCCTGCCAGATGGTGATGGAAGCGCGGTCTTCTGGAAGGTCCAGTAACCTTCTCTATTAGTTACAGATGAAGCCCATGTCTCCTGTAATAAAATAATATGGTGTTGATCTATAAAGCTGCACCAGTCAGGGTTAGCTGTCTTCTGGAGCAGCCCTGCCACATTCCAAGATAAAAACCTGACCAGTAGATCAAGACCATCTCCCATATCTGGCGGCTTCTCTCTGGTCTCATTTAGACGAGGTGTTGCTCCCTGGTCCTTCTCCTCTAGTAAGTCACTGCAATGCACTTTTGACTCAACTCCCAGGGTATATAGAATGTGGTTGCTTGACGTAAAAGGATCGAGACTGGGTATACCATCTCTCCCGTCCTTCACCTCGGGGGCTTCACGTCAGTCTATGGCTGAAGTTGGGCTGTGCTTTTGATCTCTTCTGTAGGTACATGTTTGATGGGACGTTGTGGTAATATTTCTCTCCTGGAAAAACAGATTTATCAGTGATTGAGGGAGTTTATGGCCAAGTGCCACTTGGTATTAGGCACCGGGTCTCACTCTTGCATCAAGTGCCAGAAGGCCCTTAGCTAGGCTCTGGCTGGTCAGTTTTAGCCCTATAAGATCTGTTGTTAATCCTACTCTTGTGTGTCTCTGTGCAGTAACTATATCGTCCCTTATAATGGACCTGCACTTCTTTGTCCCCCTTATCCAATGGATTACTTTATTTTTAAGAGAACCCCCTTGCTCTTGTTGATCATTACTTAGCTTGGGGACATTTATCATATATATATCGTAATCACTATGTCTAGGCCAACTTAAAGGGGCATTTCTCGAAGGGCATATAGACCTTTTATCTAAAAGTTTGTTCCTGTGTACCTCACAGTTAGCTCCCTTATTCAAAATGTTATCACATTTGTTGGAGGCGCCCACTACAGGAGGTACACTATTGTCCCCGTAAATGTTCCAGGTTATCACTTCAGCCCTTTTACCCCTACACCTCCCTGTCATAGATGTTTCAGCTAATAGGGTTGGCTTCCCCAGGGAGTTTGGGTCAGATTTCAATGATGACTTCCTAATGTCCCCAATTACCGCAGATATACCATCCAATTTTTCATATATCATATGGGTAAAGGATGTGAGGTACTCTCTAAGACTCAGAATTTCATCTCTTATCTGTACTAGCGGTGATTCAGCAGGCTGTTCCTTCTGAATAGCTGAGAAAGGTATTAACTCCTCTATTTCCCTTGGCATAGTCCTCTCTGGTTCAAATGGCGGCAATAGGGCGAGAGGTGAAAAACGGTTATTGCAATTTATAAGAGGACACACACCATCTTGCCGACTAGGCAGGCTAGGTTTAGGGCTCTCTATTAGGTTGTTTGGATTTTCTGACCTATTAGATTCTAAATTAGAACCCTGAGATATAGGTATCTGTGATTCTCTATTCACAGGGGCAAAAAAGGATTTTATGTTATTCTTAGTAGCAATAGCATCTTTCCTGCAGGGTTTTGAGGGTTTAGTGGCTAACAAACTCTCCACTTCCTCTATAAGATCGTCAATTTGAGTCAGTGTACAATTTTCGGCAGTGTGTCGGGGTACTTTCCTTGCCCCTCCCTGCTCGGTGGGATTACTACTGGCTTTCCTTTTTCCCATTCCGATAAGTTGTTGTCCTCAGGTTGGTTGTCACAGAAGGAAAAAGGGGAGAAGAAGAGGATATAAGTACCACAGCAGATATATTTCAAAATCCAGCCTGCCCTAGTTGTGATAACAAAATGGTGGTGATTTAGCTTTACTTTGTTTGATACTAAAAGTCAGATCCAAACACAGGGTGGCAAGAGAAGTTAAAAAGGAAACACCAACACAGTGCCTTCAGGCAGCCATGCGCCTATGAGCTGCCTAATCCAGAAGTCTTTAGAGGAATGTCAGGTGGGGGGGGCCCTGCCCTGCCTCTTCCTGGCAATGACGGGCAAGGACGGGAGCGCGAAGGCACAATTTAAAGGGCTCCCGGTCTCAAATGCAGCCCCTCCTCCTCCTCGCAGCGTCCGTGTCAGTGTCAATTTGCGCGTCCCATGAGCGGGAGCGCGAAAGCACAATTTAAAGGGCTCCTGGCCTCAAATGCAGCCCCTCCTCCTCCTCGCAGCATCAGTGTCAATTTGCGCGTCCCGCGAGCGGGAGCGTGAAGGCACAATTTAAAGGGCTTCCAGCCTCAAATGCAGCCCCTCCTCCTCCTTGCAGCGTCCGTGTCAGTGTCAATTTGCGCGTCAACTTAGTCAATTTAAACTTAACTCTTAGATTGTTCATGTTTTCAGAGAGACTAGGCTTAGAATCATAGTCTAGTATTGATTTCAGGAGATATAATTTTCATATTGTGTGTTCTAACCTTTTTCTCACTACAGGTCTCCTTCCCAGCTGTTCCCTTCCTAAATCCCCTCTTCCCCCTTGAAATCTCTCAGTCTCTGTGATTTATCTATCAGAGTCTTGGAGCTGTTCAGTGGTGGACATGTTGGGAACGTGCACAGACCCCGAGGATCTGGTGACTCTGACATACAGGGGGTCATTCCGACTTTGGCGGGCGGCCAAGTAACCCCGTCGGAAGACCGCTCCGCAGTCAACAGACCGCGACGGTCATTCCGACTTTCCTGCTGGGCCGGCGGGCGACCGCCAGAAGGCCGCCCGCCGGCCCAGCGGGAAAGCCCCTTCAACAATGAAGCCGGCTCCGAATGGAGCCGGCGGAGTTGAAGGGGTGCGACGGGTGCAGTGGCACCCGTCGCGATTTTCAGTGTCTGCAAGGCAGACACTGAAAATCTTAATGGGGCCCTGTTAGGGGGCCCCTGCACTGCCCATGCCAGTGGCATGGGCAGTGCAGGGGCCCCCAGGGGCCCCACGACACCCGTTCCCGCCATCCTGTTCCTGGCGGTAACAAGCGCCAGGAACAGGATGGCGGGAAGGGGGTCGGAATCCCCATGGATTCCCTTGGGCAGGGGTAAACCGGCGGGAAACCACCGGTTGCCCTTTTCTGACCGCGGCTTTACCGCCGCGGTCAGAATTGCCCATGTAGCACCGCCAGCCTGTTGGCGGTGCTACCTCTGGCCTCCACCCTGGCGGTCTATGACCGCCAGGGTCGGAATGAGGCCCACAGTGTCTAAGCAAACCCTTAGACATTGTAAGTGCAGGGTAGCCATAAGAGTATATGGTCTGGGAGTTTGTCAAACACAAACTCCACAGTTCCATAATGGCTACACTGAAATCTGGGAAGTTTGGTATCAAACGTCTCAGCACAATAAATGCATAAATGCACACATGATGCCAGTGTGGAATTTATTGTAAAAAGCACCCAGAGGGCATCTTAGAGATGCTCCCTGAATATCAATCTGACTACTAGTGTTAGGCTGACTAGTTCCTGCCAGCCTGCCACAAACCAGACGAGTTGCTGGCCACGTGGGGAGAGTGCCTTTGTCACTCTGTGGCCAGGAACAAAGCCTGTACTGGGTGGAGGTGCTTCTCACCACCCCCTGCAGGAACTGTAACACCTGGCGGTGAGCCTCAAAGGCTCACCCCTTTTGTTACAGCGCCCCAGGGCATCCCAGCTAGTGGAGATGCCTGCCCCTCCGGCCACTGACCCCACTTCTGCCAGCAAGGCTGGAGGAGATAATGAGAAAAACAAGGAGGAGTCACCCATCAGTCAGGACAGCCCCTAAGGTGTCCTGAGCTGAGGTGACCCCTGCCTTTTGAAACCCTCCATCTTAGTTTTGGAGGATTCCCCCAATAGGATTAGAGATGTGCCCCCCTCCCCTCAGGGAGGAGGCACAAAGAGGGTATAGCCACCCTCCAGGACAGTAGCCATTGGCTACTGCACTCCCAGACCTAAACACACCCCTAAATTTAGTATTTAGGGGCACCCAAAAACCCAGGAAATCAGATTCCTGCAACCTGAAGAAACAAGAAGGACTGCTGACCTACAAGCCCTGCAGAGAAGACGGAAGACAACAACTGCTTTGGCCCCAGCCCTACCGGCCTGTCTCCTAACTCAAAAACCTGCAACCAGCGACGAATCCGACAGGGACCAGCGATCTCTGAAGCCTCAGAGGACTGCCCTGGACCAAAGGACCAAGAAACTCCAGTGAGCAGCGGCTCTGCTCAATTTCAACAACTTTGCGACTTTCTTGCAACTTTAAAGAACTTCACTCTTCTTGCCGGAAGCGTGAGACTTCACACTCTGCACCCGACTCCTCCAGCTCGAGATCCAGAGAACCAACTCCACAGGGAGGATTCCCCGGTGACTGTGACCCCGTGAGTAGCCCGAGGCGACCCCACTGGACCCTCACAGCGACGCCTGCAGAGAGAATCCAGAGGCTCCCCTTGACCGCGACTGCCTGTAACAAGGGACCCGACACCTGGACCAAGCACTGCACCCGCAGCCCCCAGGACCTGAAGGAACCGAACCTCAGTGCAGGAGTGACCCACGGAGACCCTCTGTCTAGCCCCCCATGACACCTGGGCCCCTCCATTGAAACCTATTCAAAACACGATGCCTGCTTTGCACACTGCACCCAGCTGCCTATGTCCCGCTGAGTGTGTGTTTTGTGTGCCTACAAAACCCCCCCCTGTTCTGCCCCCTGAGGATGTGTGTACTTACCTGCTGGCAGACTGGAACCGGAGTACCCCTGTTCCCCATAGGCTCCTATGTGTTTGGGTACCTCTTTGACCTCTGCACATGACCGGCCTTGAGCTGCTGGTGTGGTAACTTTAGGGTTGCCTTGAACCCCCAGCGGTGGGCTGCCTATGCCCAGGTACTGAGACTTGTAAGTGTCTTACTTACCTCACAATCTAACCAATACTTACCTCCCCCAGGAACTGTTGATTTTTGCACTGTCTACTTTTAAAATAGCTTATTGCCATTTTAACAAAGACTGTATATGATATTGCTTTAATTCAAAGTTCCTAACTTACCTGTGTGAAGTACCTTGCATTTTATGCATTTACTTCAAATCTTGAACTTGCGGTTCTAAAAATAAATTAAGAACAAATATTTTTCTATATAAAAACCTATTGGCCTGAAGTTAGTCTTTGAGTATTCCTCATTTATTGCCTGTGTGTGTACAACAAATGCTTAACACTACCCTCTGATAAGCCTACTGCTCGACCACACTCCCACAAAATAGAGCATTAGAATTATCCAATTTTGCCACTATCTTTTACCTCTAAGGGGAACCCTTAGACTCTGTGCACACTATCTCTTACTTTGAGATAGTATATACAGAGCCATCTTCCACCAGTCCCAAAAGCAGGTGATTTATTTTTCTGAAACTAACATTCCCTTGAAAACTTAAACCAGCGATGCACCCCATGAAATTGAAAAGTAGATGGATATCAAAACAACAACCTGTGTTATGAGCAAGAATAATTGGAGTGAAAGCAAGAGAGAAACACAGTCAGCTATATAGTGATTCCTGAAACAAGAATTCCACTACTAATGAACGGACTCTGTTCATTATCCTTCCATCCTAGCGGTAAGTGTACGTTGGTACTAAGATGGGGTCAATTTTCTAATATGGCTTCTGGTGATTGACTTGGAAAGGTGGCAATGAATCTGATCACCCTCACGTGATGCCTTCTGAAGGCAAACTAAGGTGGTGCATTAGGAATAATGTAAAATGTTTGTCTTCACTATTTATTATCAAAGTGAAAAAGATGCCTAAATGGGAAAGCACACTTTCCTGAAACTAAGAAATTCTAATCCCTAAATGCATCTGGAGCAACAATTAAAATAGAAACCAAAGCAGGAGAAGACAACTCAACGACCTTGTATTGTGGCTGCAAGATTTCCCAATAGGAACAATATAAAAGAAGGTTATTCAACCTAAAATGTGTTACTCTATAAACCCCACTCATCTGCACAACACAAATATGCATATGCATAGAATGAATAGTCAGTGAAAAGGTGGCTGTATCTAACAAAACCTCCACCAAACCTTCATACTAAAATCAATCTTCCACGTAAGCAGGCAAATTAACCCATTTAAGTCAGCACAGGCTTGCGCCAAATTGAGGCAAGGCAACCAAGTGCACAGGCTTCGGCTTGCACCATAGAGGAGGATGCAGCCATTCACAGAACATCTGATTTGGTCAAAGCAGACAAGGCTCGCATAAAATTTAGGACCATAACAGTGGCAGTAGCACACAACAGAAGTACCAGTCCTTTGCAGTGCCAACAACAAATGTAATAGATTTTTACTGACTCTTCGGAAGTGGGTAAAGGCCAGCAAAAGTAATATTAAAATGTATTGAAATGTTAATTTGAAAGCAAAACCATTCTTTCATTTCCACATAATAACTGAATTGCTATTAAACCATTTATTGTTTCAAAATGGTATATAATACCATGAAATGCAATTCAATTGAACCGTGGCTGTCTTTTCAAATATGTATGTTTTGCCAAGTGCTAAATCTCCTGTTTCTAGAAACAATGTGCGATGCAAGGCAATAGAGACCAGTCCGACTGCATTATCCTAACTTGATACACTGTAAAATATTTAAACCTCAATAAACGGGAATATAAATTGCTGACAAAGACCTCTTGGGAGAGAAAGAGTGTGAAGTGTGGGACTGGAGTGTTAACCTCAACCCAATAACAGACAGGAGAGAACAAGATTTAATTAGGTACAGCAAATAGTTTTTATCACTATTAGAGAAAAATGGGCGATTGAAAGTAGTCCCTTCGGCAAAATTGAATTACTTATTCGGCTTCGTTCCGGTGAGCACGCGACAACGGTACACTGGAGTGTTATAGTTCAGAATATCTGCGTTTAGACGGGAAAGGAACCGAGCCGTGATGAGACAGCAAGCATAATGAAGATAATGTATCTGTGCCATGAATCCGTGCTTTTGTGCTGCGCGCCCTGGTTGTCGCTTTTTTAAAAAAAATATATATTTATACAGTGGTAAATTTCATTCTCAAACCGACGTTTGGGCGTAAGGTCACTTGAGTTAGATTGTTGCACAGTCGGAAAACACAGCCTTCTTTCATTTAAGTGATATGGCCTGCGGGGCCCTAGCCTTTGTGTGTGATACAATGCAAATCGGTCGTGTCAGTCTGCCTTCTGAATCTTACAACAAGCCTGTCATTCATTTTGTCTCATTAGAAGTAGGTGAAATTCGTCTTAGTGTAAATTCAGTGGGCAGCCAAAGTTCCGGTGACGTGATTCACTGTGTTTTGGGGCCTCGGAAAAAAGACATGCCGTGAATTTACATATCCATAACGCCAGCTGGTGCTAAGTATTAAAGGCACTACGTCAATATGCAACAGAGCTAATCCTAAATACATCTAACAACAATTAATTTAAATGGGTCGAAAGGCCCCAGGTGGAACTCGTCATCGTTGCCCTGGCTCAGATAATATCAGCGGTGCAGCAGCAGCAGCTGAATTTTACCCTGTCATTTAAGGCTTGATATATGGCGCTCATGGGTCTCTGATGTATGCTTTAACATCAGGTAAACTGATTTCCGTACAATTGCTTTCAAGCATACCAAATTATGGTACACATCTGTTTGGGCTGTCTTTTTTCCAATTCTATGTACTGCCTCAAAAATCCATGTGCATCAGTAGTTTTAACTCAGAAAATGATCCGATTTAAAAATACTCATGGAGCATTAGTCATGACAAGTAAACACAGCTACACAGTTACTATCTAATGGCTAAATGAAGTTCCGGTATGCAATTAAAGCTGTCAAGTTTTCTGATTGTGTAAGTAGCTCATCCAGTCCAGTAACCTCTTGGAACACTCTGGCCATTGTACTCAATTTTATCTTACTGTAAATTTAGGACTAAAAGTTAAAAAGGACAAAATGAAAAAAGGGGAAAAGAAAATAATCTGGTGCCAAATTACGTATCAGATGCACTCTCTGGGTTTGTTCTGTGGTGCTGCATTAATATTATGGAGTGCCTAGTACAGACTGGGGCAGTGTGCAGTATTATGTAAAAATGTGCTCTTCCTAGTACAACATGACCTCTGGCAGGTCATGTCTGTGATAGGTCAACACCAAAAGACAGTCATAGTATGAAACTGTGGCTCTGCCTTTCACTGCCAGCAAACTCAACCTCATTAGGTCAAGCTAAGCAGTGCACAAGTGCTGCTTTTCAACCTGTTGTAATCTAGTCTGTGGGCTTGAACCACGCCATCACTTTCATTCGTTCCTGGTCCTGCCTTTCATACCTTGATGTCTTTGGTAAATGCTTTAAGTTAGTCCCGTTTTAAGGCTGTTTTGTTACTGCCTTCGAGACTGACCCTGTTACATGGATTATTGCATGATAGGCCAGATAGCTTTGTGTCGACGCACTATTTTTTCTTTTGCCTCGCTGCTTCGCTCATGGAGGTATGTTGTTTCTTCATCTTCCTTAGTTTTGGACATCTAGCTATTTCTTTGCGATGTCTCTGTGGTCTTTTTTATTCATTTAATTTTTTGCAGTTTTAAGTAGCGTGAACTTGACACAAAAGTATTGGAGAGCTTTATTTATTTGCAGTTTTACATAGCGCTGAACTTGATACAAAGGTATTATAGTGCTTTACATGAGCACTGGTTACATTACCCAATAACACATTCATTTTTGGTAGCAAGGGGAGATTATGGGCCAGATGTAGCAAGCCTTTTGCACCTCGCAAACTGCGAAAAATGCAGTTTGCGAGGCTCAAAAGGCCAAACGCGATGCACAACCGCAAATTGCGAGTCGGTACCGACTCGCAATTTGAGGCTGTGACTCGCAAATAGGAAGGGGTGTTCCCTTCCTATTTGCGACCGCATCTCCATGCAGAGTTGCTTTGGGACCGCGAATGCGGTCGCAAACCAACTCGCAGTTACCATCCACTTGAAGTGGATGGTAACTCATTCGCAAAAGGGAAGGGGTCCCCATGGGACCCCTTCCCCTTTGTGAATGCCAATAATTTTTTTTTTCAGAGCAGGCAGTGGTCCTATGGACCACTGCCTACTCTGAAAAAATCGAAACCAAATGGTTTCGGTATTTTTCTTTTTGCAGCTTGTTTTCCTTTAAGGAAAATGGGCTGCAAAAATAAATAAAAAAATGCTTTATTCAAAAAGCAGTCACAGACATGGTGGTCTGCTGTCTCCAGCAGGCCACCATCCCTGTGAGTGCCCAGACTCGCTATGGGGTCGCTAACTGCGACCCACCTCATTAATATTCATGAGGTGGGTCTTTGCTACCCCATAGCGAGTCGCAGAAGGTGTCTGAGACACCTTTCTGCATTACATTTTGCGAGTTGCAAATTGCGAGTTGCTAGTACTCGCAATTTGCAACTCGCAAAATGTTTTCTTGCTACTTCTGGCCCTATGTGATTTGCCCAGAATCACAGGATTTTGAGCCAGTGTCGAGACTCGAATCGTGTTCTCCAGCTCCAAAATCAGCAGCTCTAGCTGTTACACCACATCCTCTCCCCTAGAATTCTTTGTCTGGTGTGTGTTCGGGCAGTCTGGGAATAACTAATTATTTTATGTAGCGCTTGGTAATACAGGTTCTGCAATTTCATAGACCTGCACAGCAGGTGCCATTCTTAACAAAATTGATATGATTCATTTGCATAAACCTTGCAGAGATGAAGAAGCTATGTCAGGATTATTATTATTTTTTGTAGTTTTCTGTAGCCCAAACTCAACACAAAGTTATTGGAGTGCTTTATTTATTTATTTTTTGTAGTTTTATATAGAGCAAACACGATACAAAGGTATTACAGCGCTTTACACGAGAACCGATTCAATTACACAAGAAAATATTCATTTTTGGTAGCAAGGGGAGAGTAAGTGATTTGCCCAGAATCACAGGATGTTGAGCCAGCACCCAGACTCAAACTGTGTCCCTCAGCTCCAAAGTCAGCAGCTCTGGACCTTAATCCATATTTTTTCTCCTAGGGTTCTTTGTCTAGCTTGTCTTGGGGCGATCTGGGAATAACTCTTTTTTTTTTATATAGCACTTGGTAGTACAGGTTTTGCCATTTCTTAGCACTGAAAAGCAGGTGTCATTCTTAACAAAATCACCGTAATTAATTTGCATCAACCTTGCAGAGATGAAGAGGAGTAAAGGCTATGTCAGGATTGCAATCTGTGACATTCTCGTTCTGTCAAGACCTCTATTGTGGGTGCATTAACCAACTGACGGTGATAACACGTTTTCTTGATAACCTCTGGAGGGTCACCGACCAAGCACATAGGTCAGTGTTAGACAAGAAGATGGCGAAAGGTGTTGTTTCCAAAATGGGGGAAAAGGAGTTGTGACTCTAGATCCAAGCATTTCATGGCATCAAGTTTGATAGCAAAAACATTCTAGCCTTTGGATGTAAATTGAGCCTCTTCAAATAGTGTTCAGTTAACACAAACTCCATACAAAGGTAATACAGCACTTTACATGAGCACCAGTTACAATACACAAGAACACATTCATTTTTGGTAGTAAGGGGAGATTAAGGTGGTCATTACAACCCTGGCGGACTGTGTTAAAGGTGCGGTAATACCGCAAACAGGCCGGCGGACAAAAAAAGGGAATTATGACCCTGGCGGAAACCGCCAACAAAGACAGTCACATTAACACACCGCCCGCCACGGCGGTACAGACAAGCAGCGCGGCGGTTACCGCCAACAGACAGGCGGAAGACAATGTACCGCCCACACTATTACAACCCGCCAATCCGCCACCTTTTCCGGGGCGGATTCACCGTGGATAAAAACACGGCGGAAACAGTTTCTGCAATGGGAAAACGCTCACCTGAACACATCTCACGAGGAAGGAGGACACCATGGAGCCGGAATTACAAATACTCCCTGCCCTTGTCGTTCTGCTCCTTTACGACCAACAGCTACGTAGGCGCAGAAGATACCAGTGAGTACTGCATCTACGACACGGGGTGGGGGGAGGCAAAAGTCAGGGGGACACCCACCAAACACCCCCACCCCCACCCTCGCATTATACAACATACACACCAATGCAGTCACAAAAATCACATTAACAACCCACAATCCCCCCGGAAGAATGCAACGACAATGCGAAATTCGGGCAAGCATTGTAATGTGCCAATATACATGTCATACAAAAATATACAGATATATATCTCAAAATCACTCTTATTTACACATACAATCCAAGAAGTAGTGCAGATATGTACACAACAATGTCCGTGCACCAATAGTCCAAAAAAGCATGGGCGAGGCCCACAATAGATAGCTGACCAAAATCTGAGAGAACACTGCCGGGGCATCATATAGAAACACTACAGGCACCTCAGGGGGAAGGGAAGGGGGGGCACCTCAGCCACATGAATGCGGAGCCAGATCCACGACGGGGCTCCATGCCCATTGATGTATCCTGGGGAGTGCAAAGCCACAGTCTCTCAAGTCTTTACAATGGGTGGTTTACCCACTGTGCCATCCTGGGGAGTGCAAAGCCACAGTCTCTCAAGTCTCTTCAGTGGGTGGTTTGCCCACTGTGCCATCCTGGGGAGTGCAAAGCCACAGTCTCTCAAGTCTCTACCGTGGGTGGTTTGCCCAGTGTGCCATCCTGGGGAGTGCAAAGCCACAGTCTCTCAAGTCTTTACAGTGGGTGGTTTGCCCACTGTGCCATCCTGGGGAGTGCAAAGCCACAGTCTCTCAAGTCTTTACAGTGGGTGGTTTGCCCACTGTACCATCCTGGGGAGTGCAAAGCCACAGTCTCTCAAGTAGATGCAGGTCTCCACTGGTTCTGGAGGGGGACTGGTGCCCAGACTGGATGAGTCTCCCCGTGAAAGTTCCTGTCCTGTCACTGTCCCAGCTGCACATGGGATAAGGATGCCTGATGTGGCGGTCCATTCATTCCTACACGGTGCATGCCCTGTTCAGCGGTGCTTTGCCATGGCGGTCCTTGCCCTGTTCAGCGGTGCTTTGCCATGGCGGTCTTTGCCCTGTTCAGCGGTGCTTTGACATGGCGGTTCTGGACTGTTCAGCGGTGCTTTGCCATGGCGGTCTTTGCCCTGTTCAGCAGTGCTTTGACATGGCGGTTCTGGACTGTTCAGCGGTGCTTTACCATGGCGGTTCTGGACTGTTCAGCGGTGCTTTGCCATGGCGGTTCTGGACTGTTCAGCAGTGCTTTGCCATGGCGGTCTTTGCCCTGTTCAGCGGTGCTTTGACATGGCGGTTCTGATACTGACATTGGTGTGTGGCATGACGATCTCCACACTGGGCATTGGTGTGTGGCATGACGTTCCATCATTGGCCAGCGGGGCTGTGGCATCCTGTCCCCTCCTGGGCTGTGACTCCAGCAGTGGTTTCTGGACCAGTGACGATACTTGGGCCCTCCTGGGCTGTGACTCTGGCGGTGGTCTCCTGACCAGTAACAATACTTGTGCCCTCCTGGGCTGTGACTCTGGCAGTGGTCTCCTGACCAGTAACGATACTTGTGCCCTCCTGGGCTGTGACTCCGGCGGTGGTCTCCTGACCAGTAACAATACTTGTGCCCTCCTGGGCTGTGACTCCGGCGGTGGTTTCTGGACCAGTGACGATACTTGTACCCTCCTGGGCTGTGACTCCGGCGGTGGTTTCTGGACCAGTAACAATACTTGTGCCCTCTTGGGCTGTAACTCCGGCGGTGGTATCTGGACCAGTGACGATACTTGTGCCCTCCTGGGCTGTGACTCCGGCGGTGGTCTCTGGACCAGTGACGGACACTGGGATGGGTAGCTGGAGGGGGTCTGGGAGTGGAGGTAGAGGAGGTGGTTGTAGGAGGTGTCACTTTAGGTGTTTTGGGTGCAGGTGCAGGTACTGGAGGCTGTTGTGAGGTGGATGGATGTTGGGTGAGTGATTGCCGGCGTTTGTGTACTTTGGGAGGGGGCGTCACAGACACACTGGGAGAGGACACAGGGGACGTGTAAATTGCACTGGAGGTGGTGAGTGCAGATGAGCGGCTTGTGGTGCTGGGTGTCCTGGTGCGAGTCCTAGTGCCTGTAGATGTGGTGCATGCAGGTGTGTGTTTAGACGAGACTGGGAGGGAGGAGGGAGAAGAGGAGGAGGGGGACACAGTGGAGACAGTGGATGTTGCTGTGTCTGTATGGGTGTGATGCTTGTGTGAGTGCCTGTGGTGTGTGTGGTGCCTATGTTTGCTTGAGCTACTTGTGTGTGTTGACTTGTGTGCATGCTGGTCTGTAGGTGTGCTTGGGATGGGCTGGGGTACAGGGGATTGGGTCTGGGTGGAGGAAGTTGGAGGGGGGAGGCTAGACACAGGGACAATGGCTGCCATCAGTGCTGAGGCCAGAGATTGCAGGGTTCGCTGAAGGGCAGCCTGACCAGAATGAATGCCCTCCAGGAATGCATTACCGTGTTGCAACTCTCGTTCTACACCCTGGATGGCATTCACAATGGTAGACTGCCCAACAGTGAGTGACCTGAGGAGGTCAATGGCCTCCTCACTGAGGGCAGCAGGGGTGACTGGGACAGGGCCTGAGGTGCCTGGGGCGAAGGTGATGCCCACCCTCCTGGGGGAGCGGGCACGGGGCGAACGCTGAGGAGCTGCTGGGAGGGCGGTGCTGGTAGGGGAGGTGGCGGCTGTACCTATAGAAGTGGGGCGCACAGATGGTGCCGCCACCACAGGGGAGCTCCCATCGGCGGACGAGTCCGTGTCACTGGTTGGTGATCCGGTGGCCGACGTGAAGCTCCCCTCGCCCTCCGTCCCACTGGTGCATTCAGAGTCTGTGGTGTGGCCCTACATGGCCATGTGGGATGCAGCTCCCTCGTGCTCCGGTGCCACTGTACCTCCGCCTGATGATGCTGATGTACAAAAGGACAGGGAGAGCAGGAAAAGGGGGGGAGACAGAACAAAGGGAGTTTTAGTGCATGGCATACCGCTACCGTTGGCGGACAAGACAGACACAGCAGCCCTATGCTTAACGCCTTGCTCCTGGCCTCTGCACATGCAATTTCTGGGATATGGCCTACATGGCAATGGTGGAAATCTGCACACATGTATGCCACAGGGGCAACTATACCTCAAATTGGCACTCTGCTGAGGTGGGGTAGAGTGCCACATGGCCTACATTACAGAGGGGCCTTGCCTACCTAACTCGCCCTGGCCTAGAGATACCCACAGCCCACCACCCCCACCCAGATCCCTTCACTGCACGCAAAGTCAGCAGAATGAGGTTGTACTCACCCCCTTGTGTCTGCTGTGATGTCCTCAAGCACCCATCCAACTCCGGGTAGGCCACCGCCAGGATCCGGAACATCAGGGGGGTCATGGTGCGACGGGCACCCCTCCCACTTTGGGAGGCCATCCCCAGCTGAGCCTCCGCCGTCTTCTTGCTGCAGCGGCGAATGTCCTCCCATCTCTTCCGGCAGTGGGTGCCCCATCTCTGGTGGGCCCCCAGGGTCCGGACCTCCTTGGCGATGGCACGCCAAATGTCCCTCTTCTGGTGGGCGCTGACCTACATGACATGCACAAGGTGAAGAGGAACAGTCATTACCAACTGCACCGTCAATGTGAGTGGCCCCTCCCTACTCTGACCATGTGGCCCATTCATTCCCAGGCATTAATGTACTATGAACTTTGTCCCCTTCCCTCTTCCACCCAACCCTCTCCACCCAGGCCTAGCCCATACACCGTGCTCCCTGTGTACTAACCTGTTGGTCTGGAGGACCGTAGAGTAATGGAAGAGAGACATGTCATCGTCACCTACAGGTTTGACCGTGCCACAATCCAGGAACTATGTACCCAGTTGGAGCCAGACCTGATGTCACCAATCCGCCATCCGACTGGAATCCCCCCTGACGTGCAGGTGCTGTCAGTGCTCCATTTCCTTGCAAGTGGGTCTTTTCAGACAACAGTGGCCATGGCATCAGGGATGTCCCAGCCTATGTTTTCCAACATCTTGTCCAGAGTGTTGTTTGCCCTGCTGAAACACGTAAGGAGATACATCATTTTCCCTCAGGTGGAGGATTTGCCTACAGTCAAAGGTGACTTCTATGCCCTTGGACATATCCCCAACGTCATAGGTGCCATTGATGGGACCCATGTAGCTCTGGTCCCCCCCGCAGGAGTGAACAGGTGTACAGGAACAGGAAGAGTTATCATTCCATGAATGTCCAGATGGTCTGTTTGGCAGACCAGTACATCTCACAGGTAAATGCTATGTTCCCTGGCTCTGTGCATGACACCTACATCCTGCGCAATAGCAGCATCCCTGATATGATGGGTCAACTCCAGAGGCACCGTGTATGGCTATTGGGGGACTCTGGTTACCCCAACCTTTCCTGGCTATTGACCCCAGTGAGGAATCCCAGGACCAGGGCAGAGGAATGACACAATGAGGCCCACGGGCGGACTAGGAGGGTAATCGAGCGGACCTTCGGCCTTCTTAAGGCCAGGTTCAGGTGCCTCCATATGACAGGTGGATCCCTATTCTACTCACCGAAGAAGGTGTGCGACATCATCATCGCCTGCTCCATGCTCCATAATTTGGCATTGCGACGCCAGGTGCCTTTTCTGCAGGAGGATGATCCAGATGACGGTGTTGTAGCAGCTGTGGAGCCTGTGGACAGTGATGAGGATGAAGCTGAGGAAGAAGAAAACGACAACAGGGAGTCAGTCATACAGCAATATTTCCAGTGAAACACAGGTGAGTACATTTTCAGGTTTAACATTACATTAACTTTCACACGTCTACCTCTATCCTGTACCTACATTTCACTCACTATTTGTTAACTGAGTTGTCCCCTTCCATTTCAGTTTCACAAGTGTGGTAACCTACGTGTCAACTGCTTGCATCCTTGAAGGGCTTGTGATGTGTGACATTGGTATGTTAGCCTTCCAGTGGGTAACCCATTATGACACTGTAATTGATAATACAAAGTTGCAAATCATAGACTGACTCCAGTTTTTTTTGTGTTTCAAGGGTGTTTATTTAAGTGCTAAAAAATGATGGGAGGTTGTAAAATGGGGATGGGTGATGGTGGAGGAATGTCCATGGCAGAGTCCAGTCTATTAGTCTCACAGGTACACTGCACATCTGGCCATTGGAAGTGGAGCTGGGGCAGTTCCGATTTGGACAGGGTAACAAAGTGGGACAGTGGGGGGACAATTAGGGTGGTCTTATTTCCTGGCGGGGGTCTTGCCATCTTGCTCTGTCCTGTTCCTGGATCTCAGGGACCGCTTGTGTGGTGGTTGTCCGTCTGCAGGGGGTGGGGTGCTGCTGTGGTGGTCCTGTGGCGGGGCATCCTGTCCACTAGCGCCGGCGGAGGTGGTGGGCAGTTCATCGTCGTGGCTAGTGTCAGGGGCCCCTTGGAGTGCCACGGTGTCCCTCAAGGTCTTTTGAATGTCCGTCAGCACCCCTACGATGGTGCCCAGGGCGGAGCCGATGGTCCTGAGCTCCTCCCTGAACCCCAAATACTGCTCCTCCTGCAGACGCAGGGTCTCCTGCAACTTGTCCAGGACCGTTGCCATCGTCTCCTGGGAGTGGTGGTAGGCTCCCATGATGGAGGAGAGGGCCTTGTGGAGAGTTGGTTCCCTTGGCCTGTCCTCCCTCTGTCGCACAGCAGCCCTCCCAGTTCCCCTATATTCCTGGGCCTCCGTCCCCTGGACCGTGTGCCCACTACCACTGCCCCCACGTCCCTGTTGTTGTTGGGGTGGTGGGTTACCCTGGGTGCCCTGTAGTGGTGGACACACCGCTGATTGACCTGTCCTGGGTAGGGAGGTTTGGGCCCGCTGGGTGGGTGCTGTGCTGGTGTTACCAGAGGGTGGAAGTTCGGTGTTGGGCTGTGGCTGGGCAAGGAGAACCGACTGTCCTGAGGCCCACAATGGTCCGGGCTGGTCATCAGGATCCAGTAGGGCAGAGCTGCTATCGTCACTGTGGGCCTCTTCTGGGGGTGGAGTGGTGTTGTCTGGACCCTCTGGTGTAGTGACGTTCCTTCGGGTTCCTGCGGGGGTATAAGAACATGATTATTGCATGTGTGTGTTTCATGGTGTGCAATGGTTGGGTGTGCGTGAACCCCAGTGCAGGCATTCCTGTGTGGGGGCTTGTGTGCTGATGGTTGGGGGGGTGTTCTGGGTATGTGCAGTAGGCATGCTTTAGTGATGGGTGTCCATGCTTAGTTGTGTCATGCAGGGCTTGGGGTTGGGATGGGTGGTTGGTGTCATGGGTACATTAGTGAGGAGTTTGGGTGCTAGGGGAGGGGGTGAGGGTGGGGGTGTGTGATAGCATGCAGGTAGGGTGGGGGATGTGATGGTTAAGATTTGACTTACCAGTGTCTGTTCCTCCAACGACTCCTCCGAGGCCCTCAGGATGCAAGATGGTCAAGACTTGCTCCTCCCACGTTGTTAGTTGTGGGGGAGGAGGTGGGGGTCCGCCGCCAGTCCGCTGCACCGCGATGTGGTGCCTGGAGACCGTGAAACGCACCTTCCCCCGTAGGTCATTCCACCTCTTCCTGATGTCCTCCCTATTTCTTGGGTGCTGTCCCACGGCGTTCACCCTGTCCACTATTCTGCACCATAGCTCCATCTTCCTGGCTATTGATGTGTGCTGTACCTGTGAGCCAAATAGCTGTGGCTCTACCCGGAGGATTTCCTCCACCATGACCCTGAGCTCCTCCTCGGAAAAGCGGGGGTGTCTTTGGCGTGACATGGGGTGGTGTGGGTGATGTGTGGGGTGGTGTATGTGGTGATGAGTGTGGTGAGTGTAGTGGTATGTGGTGTTTTGTGCTTGGATGTTGTGTGGGTGATGATGTTGTGTGCCTCTGTGTGATGGGGTTGTCAATGGCTGTGCTCTCTCTCTCGCCTTCTCTCAGAATTTCTGGTTGTAGGGGTTTGTGGGTGATGTGGGTGTGTGTTTTATATTGTGTTGGGTGTGTGGGAGTGGTGTTTGTATGTGTCTCAGGTGTGTGTACTTGTAATTGTCCAATGTGGCGGTGTTTTGTAGATGTGTGTGTATTTTGAGCACGACGGTGTATACCGCCAATGGAATACCGCGGTTGAAAGACTGCCGCGTGGATTCGTGGGTCGTAATGGCATGGGCGTGTTTCTGTTGGCGTGGAGTTGGAGGATTTGTTTCCGCATGTTTATCGCTGACCTTTGGTGTGGCGGTATTGTGTGGGTGTCTGAGTTTCGGCGGATTCCAAGATGTGTGTCATAATAGCTGTGGCGGTCTGCCGCGGCGGTGTATTGGCGGTCTTCTGCACGGCGGTAAGCGCCTTCTACCGCCAATGTTGTAATGACCCCCAAAGTGATTTGCCCAGAATCACAGGATGATGAGCCAGCGACAAGACTCCAACCATGTTCCCCAGTGCCAAGGCCGGAAACTCTGGCTCTTACACCACATCCTTTCCCCTAGGGTTCTTTGTCTGGTGTGTGTTGGAGCAGTCTGGGAATAACTCCTTTTTTAATATAGTGCTTGGTAATACAGGTTCTGCCATTTCATAGCGCTGTAAACCAGGTGCCATTCTTAACTAAATCGCTCTAATGAACTTGTAGTTAAGCTGCCTCTTCTATTATTCACTTTGTATACAGTCAATGTTTTTAAAAGTTAGGCTGGTATTGCCAATGTACAGGAATAATTCCTTTCAAAGTTTAACACACAGAAAGATATGGCTTTCCCCTTTTCTGGGCTCCTAACTCTTTTGACTCCATTATTCTCTGGGTTAAAAAACACAAAGGTGCCTCTTTGTGGCTTGTTTGGTGCTATAAATGTTTAGGTAAACACACTAGAGAGGGTTGCATCTCTAAGGTATTGCAGCCAGTCTGTAAGAATGAGGAAAAAGCACTCTCAAGATGGCAGCTTTATTGTGTCCTCTCCCCTGCAGCAACAGGTCTGGGAGGGTTGCTGTGGCACCTGGCATACATCCACTACACTCCAATCCAAAACACATAGGTAAAGACATTGTCATTTACAATGCCAATAACTCTAACTCTCACAAATGCAAGACCTATTGCATTGCAAATGCTTGTTTTTAAAAGGAGCCAGGGAATACACCCTACAGGTGAAAACAGTGTGTGACTAAATGCATGGGGGATCCTTGGGAACCTTGTGCTATCCTCCCTAGAAGTGTCCTCTGAGGAGCACACTGATTGAAGACTACCTCATGTGAGGGGCATAATTAATGCACCCCAAGAGGGCTGCTTTGCCCCTTTCACCGCATCTGTATCATGGTACGGGTATAAAGGTAAGGCCCCTATTCAAATGAGGAAGCTCCCCTATGCAAATGAGGAAACTCCTCCTTGGGATGATACTAGCATACATTTTGCACG
Source organism: Pleurodeles waltl (assembly GCF_031143425.1). Classification (NCBI taxonomy): domain Eukaryota; kingdom Metazoa; phylum Chordata; class Amphibia; order Caudata; family Salamandridae; genus Pleurodeles; species Pleurodeles waltl. The sequence goes on along the minus strand of NC_090444.1, from coordinate 509,823,574 downwards.
GGTGTGATCCATATTACAGAAGAAGCCACACAAGCATCAGCACCCTTTTCTCTAGTGCAAAGGTGCTCCCAGGAGTGTAAAAAATGGTGTAATCACTTATTGCCCAAAATGATTGCTTTGTGTAATATAGTATCTGGACTGTATTAGCAATTCACACAGGCAACAGGGAAAGGTGAGAGCACTACATATTGTTGTTGTGATATCTCCAATAATTATTTTCCATATTTGAGAATTTCTGCTTATTACTTCCTTTTTGGCCATGATGGTTTGTTTTCTTCTCTCCCACTGTAAACTCAACATAAGAAGGGAAGAACAAAAGACCCTGATTTGCAAGGGCAGGCTCATTGGTTCAATTAACACCCTGCCAAATGTCTGGAAATGCACCACCAACTGTAGGAAAGTACCCTCATTTTGCCATGGTTACCCCCATTTTCTGCCTGATGTCAAGTGTGCTTGACTGTGTTCACTGGGATCCTGCTAACCTGACCCCAGTGACTATGCTACCTCTCCTCTAAATTATGTCACTGCATACTGGTAACCCAGTATTTCACCTAAAATTGGCATACTGGTGCCCCCTCATATGTCCCTAGTATATGGTACCCAGGTACCAAGGGCATTGGGGTCCCAGGGGATTCCCTAGGGGATGCAGCATATCCATTGCCACCCATAGGGAGCCCATGCAAAGACATCTACAAGACTGCCATTGCAGCCTGTGTGAAAAGGTGCATGCACCCTTTCACTGCCATTTATACTGCACCAGGTCACTTATAAGTAACCCCTACAGCAGGCACTCCAGCCCTGAGGGCAGGGTGCTGAGTACCTGTGTGTGAGGGCACCCCTGCACTGGCAGAGGTACCCTCACAACCTCCAGGACCATTTTCCCGGACTTCATGAGTGTGGGGACACTATTTTATGCGTTTATTGGACATAGGCCACTACCTATGTCCAGCTACATAATGCTAACTCTGAAAATAGGTATGTGTGGTATCAAACATGTTAGAATCATACTCCAATGCCTTTGAAAGCATTGCTCTATGATTCTATGCACTCTGAGGGCTCCTTAGAGAATCCCCCAGTATTGCTATTCCAGCCTTCTGAGATTTTCCAGGCAGCCCCAGCTGCTGCTACCTCTCAGACAGGTTTCTGCTCTCCTGTTGCTTGAGCAGCTCAAGCCCAGGAAGGCAGAAAAAGGAATTTTCTTTTGGAGACGAGTGTTACACCCTCTCCCTTTGGAAATAGGTATTTCAGGCTCGGGAGGGGTAGTCTCCCCAGGCCACTGGAAATGCTTCGAAGGGCACATTTGGTGCCCTCCTTGCATAATCCAGTCTACACTGGTTCAGGGACTCCCAGTCCCTCCTCTGGCGTGAAACTGGACAAAGGAAAGGGGAGTGGCCACTTTCCCTGTCCATCACCATCTCAGGGGTGGTTCTCAGAGCTCATCCAGAGGGTCCCTGGGATTTGCCATCTTGGATTCCAAGTTGGCAGGGAACTCTGGGAGCATCTGAGTGGTCAGTGCCAGCAGGTGATGTCAGAGCCCTCCTCTGATAGGTCCTTATCTGTGTAGCTGACCAATCCCCCTTTCAGGGATATTTAGGGTCTCTCACTTGGGTGGCTCTTCAGATTCGGATTACAAGACTCCAGCAGGCATCCTCTGCATCCTTTACTTCACCTTCACTCCGAAGAAACTGCACCTGGACCATCCAGGAACTCTACAAACTGCAACAAAGAAGCAAAGATGATTTCTGCAACATTGTATCTTCAGCTCCTGCCAGCAACTGCAACAGTTTCCTAGTCGTGCATTCTCAGAGGACAGTCTTTCTTCAGCCTGCACCAGAAGAATGAAGGAATCTCACTTGGGGGGAAGGAGCCACTCCCCTGCTTCAGCAGGCACCTCTCTGCTTTCCTGGGCTCTGGGGTGGGTTCTATTACTTACCTTTGGTGTTTTCAATTACTCCCAGAGCCCCTCTACACACTACATCTGCCTAGGTGGGAAACTGACATTTGCATTCCACTTTCTCAGTATAAGGCTTGTGTTCCCCTAGGCCTATTTCGAACTATTGTGATCACTATTGGCATTGTTTACTAACTGTTTTTACAGCTACTTCTTCATACTAATGTATATAATTTGTGTATTACTTACCTCCTAAGGGAGTATAGTCTCTATGATATTTTTGGCATTTGTGTCACTAAAATAAACTGTGTGACTACAGTGGGTATTACATGAGCTGTGCATGTCTCCTAGATAAGCCTTGGCTGCTCAGCTACAGCTACCCCTAGAAAGCCTGGCTTCTAGACACTGCCTGCATTTCACAAATAAGGGATAACTGGACCTGGTATAAGGTGTAAGTACCTTAGGTACCCACTACAAACCAGGCCAGCCTCCTACCCCAACCTAATTTTTAAGGAGGATCCAATATGTATAAATGGCATTGATTCTTCATTTTTACCCAACCACAATTAATAATACTTATGAGGGACCAACTTAAGTGACACAAATGCTAGGTGCAACAATTGGATTACATTTTCTTCCATTCTAAAAGAACACAAATACTAATGCGCATTGTTAAGCATGTTCAGCTATGTAATTCAGTGCTTCATAGCCTTTACAAAACAGTAGTCTGAATGTCAGAGTATGCCCAAAGTTTGGGTTTACAAACCCTGGTTACCCTACCCTAAAATCCCATTAGGGTAAGGGGGCACTAAATCCTAAAGACGTTATTTGCAAATTATCGCAAGTGTTAAAGTGGACCTTGCAGAGTCCACCAAAATTTGACATAAAGCTTACAAGCAGTACATTTATGATGCCTAGATGCTGAGGAATGTGATCCTATTGTTAGCTTTGAAGTAAACAGAGGATCAGTTAACTTTAGCATAGGAAGTCATATAATTCAATGTCTCAAATGTTTAAGTTGCTCCATTCCTCACAAGTTTAAACAGTTGGTTAATGAATATTTTGGAAGTGAGTACATGAACATGTAAGCCAGTGAATAGAGAGAATATTAAACAGAATCAGTTACCTTTTGTTTTTCAGGTCTTAGTCCAAACAGTGTTAAAAGAGGATATGTAAGTTCAAATACTGCTACAAGAAGAACAGAGAGGGACTTTGAGAGCTGTTCAAGAGATGCATTCCATTGACACTGGTTTGATCCATTCTTGTTGTGGGCATGAAGTCCAGCCACATAAGAGGGGCCTCTTTTTTATCTGGACAAGTGGGGGAATGTTGGCTATGAAGTTTGTGGATCCATGCCCGTTCTGGAAGTTTACGTCACAAACGTGCAGTAAAATGCATAATTCTAGGCAAAGTTAGAGGTTTGCAGGGCATAGTGGGTAAGAAAACAATATGGGATAAATGCAAGTCACACCGCTCTGAATTACCCTGTGTGTCTAGTTTTCAGAAATATCTGTGTTTGGTAGGTTTCCTTGTGTGATTGCAGAGCCCAGCCCCACATATCACAGTTACCACTATTGCTGATTTTTTCATGTTGTGTATTGGGGACTTCTGTGTTGTGGGCGCTAGGCCCACCCACGCAAGTGGGGTAGTGTTTTCCTTGGGCTAAGGGGGGGGGCACTGGATGGTAGAAATGTTATGGCTCCCTGTACATTATAGACGTTTATGTCACTGAAATGAAATTAAAATGCTCAATTTTAGGCTACGTTCGAAGTTTGCAGGGCACGGAGGATAACAAAATGTAAAGACATCCACACAAAGAACACCACCCTTGACTCTCCTCAGTGCCTAGTTTTTAGAAATGTCTGGGTTTGGTAGGTTTCTCTGACCGGGCAGAAATACTTTTTTGGCTGTGGACACTGGAGTACTAGCACATAGCCAGGTAGAGTGCTTTCCCGCTCAAAACCTGAGCCCTGGTATTTAATGGGTCAATTCCCTTCATGGAGATCACCCTCCTGCTGCAATACCGAAGCAGAAATCTACTAGGCATAGATACCATTGAAAAGGGGAAATTCTCCTCTTTCCTAAGATACCTCTCCTATGAAAATCTGTGCTATGAGGGCTAAAGTAGGCACCTGTGCACTGATACTGTGAAAGTGAAATGAGCTAATATGCTCTCACTCTTAGTGAACAACGTCAGCACACCATGCGCTCTGATCATAATTTCACACAAAAATAAAATACTGAGGTAGCTGGTGAAGCCCTTCCCCGGCAGCCAACCTCAAAAATAAAAAAAGAAACCCTCTGACAAGAACACTAGACCTATACTAAGTCCACTACATTTGATCACTATCATCTTTCAGTATCTCATGCATGCATAAGCAGCTCTAATTTCTCATCTTTCGGTATGATTTGTATAGTTCCTGTGTAACTCTTTCACTATCATAATCTGTTGATTTACCTCCACTGAACAATGCATGTGCTCTTATTGAGACTTCACGTCAGATAAACAAAGCTCGTATATATGCCTGAGCTGTCACTACTGTGTGCTTTTTTAATTGGGGCCTTATAATGTGCTATGATTCTAGTCAATACATTTTCATGCGTAGTTATATTACATTTCTGGATTACAAGGGTCAGAGGGGTAGACCATAACTGAAATTTCCAGACTAATATTTGTCACCCATTTCTTGTTATTGGTTTCTCATCCAAATGTAACTTTTTCATGCTTGAGTTGTTTCCACAGATTCAATTTGCTCTTTTCCTGGGGAAACAAAGACTTTACGCACATAGTACCCTAAAGTCACCTGACTGCTGATTGCACAGCAGCTTCAGTGTTTTCCAGATGACTGTCCTTATTTATTATTTTAGACAATGTATTTCTCTCCTTCCTTTCACATGGCCCTCTTTGCCATAAGTTATCAGTTGAATCAGGACTCCAGGGTGCATTGGAACACCAAACTTATAAGTTACTTTCCCCATGCAGATTTCACAAGGATATGGCTGGTAAAATGTACAAGGGTAATAATTCCAAAATTGAGGAAAAAGGTGCAGAAATCAACATGGTGACTGCTGAGCCTATCCCTAATTCCTCAGAGGAATATATAAAATAAGGTGGAATATTGTGTCTCAGACCTACCATACCCCTGCATTAGGAGTAATTCTGATTCCGGTATTACCAATGTCATGATCTAGTGTCCTCTCACTAGCTGGAATAAGTACTTAGAGAAAGGGCCTGTACACTTTCAAACCATAATGCACTTTTACATTTTTGTCCTCATTTTGTCATACAGACAGGTGGTGCAAGTTGTCTGGTTGCAAAAGCCCATTTGTAGGTTTAACAAAAGCTTACAGTAAGCTTACAGCCTGCCAATTGCCTAGCATCAGTTGGCTTTATTGTCACTTTTATTTGCTTGCTTCTTATGTGATGGCGTGCATTCCTCTTCTTGTGTTTGTCCGTGCCCTGGAGTATAGCTTCTTCACCATCCTTTTGATTGGCTGACTTGTATGCTCCTACTGCTCTCTTTTAGAGAGCTTCTTTTTTCTCTTTTCAGCTAAATGCTCTATGAGAGTGTATGTTTTTTCCAGCACTCTCCTGTGTGTGCTTGTCCTCCGCCAAATACACCTCTCCCCAGTGCTCTTTGTTGCTCTCTCCCTTGTAAGCTACTAACTGTCTCTCTTGTGTGTTTCTTCCCATAAAACTCCTCCATCCCACACTCCATGTTGGTCTCTCCCTTGTGTGCTTTTCTTCTGTGTTTTTGATCTCTGCCTAGTGTGCTGCTTTAGTCTACCCACCACAAGCTTTATTTTAATTTTATTCTCACCCACTCAATGTTGGTTCCCCCATCCACTTCTCACTCCCACTCTTCCGTCGCTGACCCGCCCCCAAATCCTTTAGTTTATATTGAAGGGCCAGCTCATCTGCCTTTAAAAAAAGGGGTTTCACGTTAGAGAAATTCTGTTTTTTTGTTTTTTTTGTATTGTTTTTAATTTATGGATCTTTCTTGGATCAGTAAATAAAAAAAATGCATTCACGTCATAATGGATTCTTATGAAATGGCACAACCAGTTGCATCATGGTGCCTTTGTTTCCTTTTTCCTTTCATTTTTTCACATTGGTAAACAGCATTGGCAAAATCAATTGCAATGGCGTAACAACAAATAATGCCACCCCTTCAGAATGTGAAGTGTGGCTCTTGAGTCTCCCATATCTCCCAGCTATTGATAGGTCTTAGGATGAATGGGGGCCCTCCACAAAGGTGGAAGGTCCACTGAAGGGGTTTTGGCTCCTCTGTGCCGCAGAGGCTGTGGGGCTGTAGGACCCTATGCTCCTAGTTAATCGGTTAAAAAGACAAAATCTATTTGCTTTGCCAATGCTTGTTTTTCTCAATGCTGCAAAGGTTACATTCTTTGAACTTAAAAATATGGCTCCTGAATCCAGAATGCACACAAGTGACACACAACAGATGCTGTCCTGCAAACGTGGTAACTATTAGGAGATCATTTCCTGTATATACACAGTTCAGACCCTTCCCTTGTTGTTTGAAGGTTGAAATTCAATGCATATCCTGCCATAACACGGCCTGTGGTGTAGCGGGAGCTATGAAGCATGGTGTCCACGTGACTCAGTTTCTGTCAAGACACTTTCAGCAAACTCTGATGAAATGCAGGCGTCAGCATCGATCCCCTCTCCCTTCCAGTCATCCATGTGTGCGAGAATCTTCCCTTCGCTGATTCTATTTCCCCTTTCCAGGCCTGGCACGTGCTCTTCACAGGCATTGGGCATAGGAGATGATTAAGCAACCCCTTCACTGGCAGCGTTACTGTGTCTGCACTATAATGATTTCTGTTTCCTTTGCTATTGAAACAGTTCGCATCCCCTTTGTCATACATATTTTTCGATTTAATATGAAACCAAACTCCTGGCCCTCACACAAACATTTTGTTAATGCGCCCATTGTCTCAAAACTTTGCAAGGGCTAATTTTGCAAAGGAATAAAAAACAGCCTTATAGCCTGTTGTATTAGCTGTAAGCAGTACGATGTTTTTCGTTTGTCTTGATTTAGCGCTTTTTTGTTTTACCTAAAACGATGTTTCCTTTGCATGTGTCATTAAGATTAAAGAAGAACAGATTTACTGCACTGCTGATACTCAAATCCATCCCCTATTTTAAAAGAAGGAATATGTTTGGTTCCTGAAAAAACTGTTATTGATATTCTAGGTAAGTCAAATTCAACAATGAAACGGAATCGTAATAATAAACCTTTCTTATTATCAGTTTACACAGTTTTTTGTTTAGTCTGCAATGTCCAGGCCAATTCATGTGTTATGATGGAGATACAATAAATCCGTTAATTACACCAAAGATGTGTTAAAATCATCTTTACCATATGGATGTTTAATTTACATTTGACATTTCCACTTCAGTTAGCATTTAGTGTCATTGTTGATATGAAAGGTGAAGTGTTTTGTCGAAATGTCATTCTTTCCTATCATAGTTTGCTTATATTTCGGGAAGCATCCTTGAGAACGGATTACATTAATGGCAAAGGTGACTGTAGTTCTGCACTAACGTTTCCAGGTGACATAAATTTCATTTAGTACCTGTGTTTTTTGGTATCTGCATTTGTACAAAAACGAAATTGTAAAAAGACATTTGTTAATTGACTAATGCACAAATTACATTTTGCCAAGTGAAAAGGCAACATGTCTGCATGAAAGTTGGTGCAAGCTTTTTGCGATTCAAATATTCAGTTAATATCGGTGTGAAACTAAACTAACTTCCTTGCATTCAGGTGGTATGCCTCTGATCTTAGATAGCAAGCAACAATAAGCCATGTCTCAATTTAGTCTCACGAACAATTTACATCCAGCTACAAAATATTTGAAAGTTTAAGCTGTCAACTACTTAATATGGAGAGAGCATTCCGATAAAGATATGCTGGACCAACACAAACCTCCCATTATCTCTGAATAGATGAATATTTAAATCCTAATTATAGCTTTTTCTCTTTTCCCAAATGGAACACTCAGAATGCTATATTAATTCAGTACCATGAAACTACAGTATCCTCAGGTGTTAGTAATTTCAAGTGTAGGTAAGAGAAAGAGAGGATAGCTATTTAACCCAGTGTTCACTAAGGTATACATATAAACAAAAAGAAGTCCCACCGGGGATTACAACTTTTAAAAGACAGAATACTCCAAGTTGGGCAGATCATAACAGTATCTGAGGAGTATGTAAACATATCTAAAGTGTAATCCATACATCAATTATACTAGTTATATTTTATTTTACTGGTTTTATTATTTCCTTGTAACTGATTAGATGCCTAGTCGTTGTTCTTTTTTAGTTTGGTGTTTAATACTTTTTCTGTTCTCAGTTCACTTTTGTTCACCAATTTTGTCTGACCCGTCTGGAAGGCACTGCTTATTCTCTCTGTTGGCGGAACCAGAGCATGATAGGACCTTGAAATAGCAGCAGCAACTGCCCAGATGAGCAGTGGACATCTGCCCAAGACAAACCCAGCTACAGCAGTCCAGTGTATTTGACAGAAATTAGTAATTAGGGAAAGTCATAGAAAAAAGGCACAGCATGGGATTGTCTAAGCAATGTCTTATGTGCAAGAGATGACTTGCCTAGACTGCTGTTTAACCAGACCTATTCCTTCTTGACCGTTAAGGTATGCAACTTTGCACTAATCTTGATCCTGCTAGTCTTGATATATCTCTGTGAAAAAATTGCTGTCCACAGATTTTCATTTTTGATTTGTGTTTTTGTATCATTGGAGAAGGAATTTAGCTTGGGTAAACATTGCTAACCGGGCCAGATTTTTCTGGACTACATTTTTAAAAATGGTGGATGTGTTGCAGTGATAATGTAATATTTCAGGAACAATGTTATGTTATGTTATGTTCTGCAATTTGTAAAATGCATGGCTGCCCTGAGGCTTCCCAGCGCTAGAGGACCAAATCAGGAGATCAAGGTTAACATGAAGGACAGTCAATTCTAAAACAGCCAAGTTTTGAGCTCCTTACGGAAGCTGAGTTCCTGGCTTGTAAGCTGGAGCCTGAGAGGAAGGGAATTCCACAATTTGGCCCCTATATAGGACATCGTGGCCCCACCCCATAAAACTTTTTAAAATCTAGGTAGGGAGGCCAAGGCTAAAGAAGTCTATCTGAGCATCCTATTCGGCCTATAGAAAGATGCGAGGGCTCTTAGGATCGGTGGCCCACAATTGTGAAGGGACCTGTGAATGCAGCATAGAGCTTTAAATTTGATCCTCTGTTCGACTGGCAACCAATGCAGGGAGACTAATGCTGGTTTTGCCGATACATGTCTAGGGATATCTAACAGAAGACGTGAGGCTGCATTTTGTACACGCTGCAGATTCTTTATCACATAAAGAGGCGAGCCAAGAAGTATGACATTACAGTAGCCGAGCCTCGAAAGAATGGTGGCTTGGATGATATGTCGTTTTGCCAGAAAGGGAAGGATTGTAAACACCTTCCTCAGAAGTCTCAGCATGCCAAAACAGAAAGCCGATATATGCCGGGCATGCTGATCCAACGTTAGCCAGGGATCCAGCCATATCCGTAAGCTCTTAATGCATTTCTTCGGGGTAGGAAGTCCGCTAGAGCACTAGGGCACATGAGTGACTTATTTGGCCTGGGTCCTATCCCAGGATCATAAGTTCTGTCTTGTCCCCATTAAGTTGAAGTCTGCTGTCCATCATCCAACCTGTAACTGCCTGTAAACAAGAAGTCAGAGAGGAGCCATCCATATTGGTGTCATCAGCGAAGGACACCACCAGTTGGGTGTCATCCACATAAGACACCATAGATAGGCCAAAAGATTCAATTAAGTCCGCCAGGGGAGCCATGTATATATTAAAGAGCGTGGGGCTGAGTGACGAACCCTGGGGGAGCCCGCAACTGGAAAAGAGCTTATCTGAATAATAAGATCGATCAAGGACCTGGAAATTTCTCCCCTCCAGAAAGGAGGTCAGCCATGCATGAGCTTGCCCTTCTATTCCTGTATTCCTCATCCTTATACTCAGCACTTGATGGTCTACGGTGTCAAAGGCTGCACTCAAATCCAAAAGTATGACTGCAGTTGTCTGGCAAAGATCCTTGGCTTTCCTTGCCTCTTCCATAATTGCAATCAGTGCAGTTTCTGTACTATGCCGGGGTCTAAAGCCCGTTTGTGTGGGATGGAGACAGTTGTGTGTTTCCAGAAAGGTGGAAAGTTGGGTGTTAATATGCTTATCTAAAATTTTGGCCGGTGTCGGTAGTAGAGATATCGGTCTGTAGTTCTTTAGATCAGCCATATCAATGAGAAACCCTATACTTCATTTTAGTGTCAAAACATAGGTTTTGGGGGCCAAGTAATCTTAGAGACAGAAAATAACTCCTCAGACCAACCCTTCCACCATTTTCCAAAGTGGCAGCTCTATACTGATGTGTTTTAGCCATTCTATTGGTAATTTATTTTAATATTGTTTTTGTTTCAGGTTTTCCGTTGATTGAAATCCGTAAACATGAGTGAAGCAGGTGGTACCAGAGGATCTCTACCTGACAGAGGGTTGCTAACATCAAAATCCTAGGACTCCTTCAGAGAAAAATGTGTCATATGCCAAACTAATATGAAAGAAAAGCTATTATCAACTGCGGCTGGACAGAAGAAAGTTCGAGATGCTGCAGAAATACGGCAAGATGAAGTTCACAAAAGTTTGAAACTGATGGGTGAAGAGGATCAAATATTTTATCATTGTAACAACAAGTGCTATAAGTCGTATACAATGGAAAACGGCCTGGAAAAAAATTGTCAAAAAATAGCAGAACCAGTTGTAGGAGGCTGGCCTGGCTTATAGTGGGTACCTGATGGTACTTACACCTTGTGCCAGGTCCAGTTATCCCTTATAAGTAGATTAGTAGTGATCTAGCAGCTTAGGCTAATAGAGGTAGCTATAGTAGAGCAGCTTAGGCTGAACTGGGAGACATGCAAAGCTCCTACTATACCACTTATATCATATAGGTACTATATCATAAGAAAGACAATACTCAGAGTTACTAAAAATAAAGGTACTTTATTTTAGTGACAATGTGCCAAAAATATCTCAGAGGATATACTCCCTTAGGAGGTAAGTAAAATACACAAAATATACACACAAACCAAAATCAGGTAAGTAAAACAGTCAGAAAGTCGAGGAGGAGCCAAGATGGCGGCCGGGACGGTCGCTTGATCCGAGCGCTCCGTTCCCGGCCACTTCGGGATATCCTGGCAGGCGCCCCCCCAGCGGCCTGACAGGGACGGCCGGGACGGCGGCGCGGCTGAGGGAGACCGGGGCATTCAGCTCGCGCTGCGAGCGCGCTCCGGACCCCGCGGGGCGAGTCTGGGACTCGTCGGCCCGCGCCGAGAGAGGTGAGAGGCGGGGGGAGCTGCGGCTGCGGGCCCGGTCGCGATTTCACCGGGCGCGGCCGCTGCCTGCCTCCCCGCCTGCTTGAGACTGGGAGAGCAGGGGAGGCGCGTCCGGCGGAGGATTGTGCAGTCTTGCACTGCCGGGCGCCCTGGGATTCCGTCTTCAGGAGCTTGGGCGCCATCTTTGATCTCGGCGTCCGGCGCGGAGAAGGGCGGCAGAGGAGCAGTGAGGAGGCCCGGCGGGGCAGACGCGGAGCGGCGGCGGCTCAGCAGGCAGCGGGGAGTCCAGGACCAGAAACTTGGTGTATCTGAATAAAAAAAAAAAAAAAAAAAAAAAAAAGAATTAAAATATTAATAAGGCGAGGAGGGCGCCCACGAGTAGGGGAACACCAAACTTCGCGGAGGGGGTAAACCTAGGGAGCGGCCCCCCCCCCCTCACTCCACCGCTCCACCCACGCAACTGGGCAAGACAGAAGCGCACTGCGTGCTCCTGGGAGCACAGCTTATCCACCACAGGCAGAATGGACGGCTGGGCTGGACTGTAGATGCGTGGACTGTTCTGGACTTTCTAGCAGTGGGTCCCTGCCACAAGGGTTCCTAGCTGCACAAGGCATATTCGCAGCACCCCGCGAGCGCCCCAACCCGGGACCTTTCCCGAGCCTCGGCACCTCACCCAGCCGTCCAGCAATTCTCCCCTCTATCTGAGGGAAACCTCTGACACCAAGCCCCGCCGCCACACAAGAAGAAACAAGCGCTCTTCCCCAAGGACAGTATCCCCTACACATTTCGACACGCCTGGCGGACAGCCCCATGGGAACGCTGAGTTAGACCTTTGAACTTATCAATGACTGCAGTATTTGTCACTGAACACACAGGCCAAAATTAGCCGAATCAGGACTGGATGCTTCTTTGCTCTACTGTCTAATCGCAAGCACATCAGTGCGAAACCCCTGCGGATTGGGAGGCACCCCCCTGACAGCCAAAATGGCCGGGAGAGCCAAGTCAATCAAGAACCCAGATCGAACAACCCAAGCGATAACGCCAACAGATCAACAACTTGGCCCATCCTTACAATCTCTGGAAAACACACTTCTAGCGCATTCAGCCCAGTTCGAGAAAGTATTGCAGGCAATACTGGACACTAAGTCATCACTGGAGGGCAGAATTGACGCAGTCGTGCAAGACCTGAACCTCCTGCGAGTGGATCATCGCAGCCTAGCCGAAAAAGCAAAAACAACTGAAGCTGAGATAGCTGAACTAACCCCAATAGTGCAAGGGAATCAAAAACAAAGTCAGCGCATGGATGAAGAGCTGAAGATACTCTGGAGAAGATCCGAGGAAATGGAGAGCAGGGCGCGCCGAAATAACGTGAGATTTCTGGGATTCCCGGAAAGTATGCGTCAACCGGAATCAGAAATTTCCCTAGAGCAGTGGCTAATTAAAGAGGTGTTAAGTGGGGCTCCATCCAAGTTTTTCTCAGTTGAAAGGGCTTACAGAGTTCCGGGCAGGTCTCCGGCCCCTGGCCAGCCCCCCAGACCATTGATTGCCAGGTTCTTAAACTACAGAGATCGAGATGCAATATTGCAACAATTCCGCAATAAGGGCCCGTTCAAGTATGAAGACTCGAACATCAATGCTTACCCTGACTTCACGCAAGAGGTGCAGAATCGGCGTAATTCTTTTGTTAAAATCAAGCAACGCTTACGAGAACAGAACATAAAATATGCCCTGCTCTTCCCAGCCAAGTTGAGAGTAGTGATGGAGGACCGTACCCATATATTCACCAGTACCGAGGACGCCTGGACATGGCTCCATGCCAAGGGCCTTGCACACCCCCGAGAAGACGCAGATGAGGACGAGAAATGGGGGAGATCCACTGCAGGGACGAGATCCAAACGGCGTACCAGAGGCCAGCCCAATGTCCGGCAAGCAGCAGAGGAAAGAGCAAAAGTGCTTAAAGAGACGCCACTACACATGCAAAGCAGCAATATAACTCCCGGTGGGCTTGTGGAGCTGGAACTGGATTCAGACACAGCCAGCTCCGTATCCACAGTAACTGGAGAACTAGGTGGGCCGAAGGTCACTCCGAGATCTGCGGATGATCTATAAACTAGTCGCTCAGATCCAGAGTGAACACTAGGGATGGCGCTCGTACCAGGAAAACCTGCAGAGACTCCACGACACTGCCGAGTTGCGGGGACAGAACGCTTCCAACAATATACATCTTTGATATAAACACTAAGCTAAGTGACTTGGGGCACTAACAGGTGGCAAGAGGCGGGCGGGTGGGGCCAGAAGGAACGGAAACATGCCAAGGGGGGGCGCCTGAGTATATTGGCAGATCTGGGGCCTGGTTGCGGCGTTGGGGGGCGGTGTTGGACCGTCCCGGGGGTGGTGGGTGTGCCGCCTGCCGTGTTGCGGGTCCATTATATCCTGTGGAACTCGTGGTGCGGTGGGTGGTGTGTCCGTCACTTTTGGGGCGGTTTGGCGCCGTCCTCCGGGGTTGTGGTCGGGCCCTTAGTCTGCGGCATGATGTGAGCCCCTTACAAGAGCCACATCTGTAAGATATGAGAATCCCACTAAGTAAATCCAACTGGATAAAAGTTATGTTACGCATTTTTAAGTTTTGTAGTTTCATTGTAGTTGTAAGTAGCATAGGGGGTTTAACCAGGGGGGTGGGGGTTAGTAGTTTAGTAGAAATGCAGCGATCGGAATCACTTAATGCACTAAAGATGGACCTGCACCCGTTATATCTAAATGTTAGCAGCAGAAAGGCAGAGACCAGATGGGCCAACACTAAAACCCAGGCTCATGTCACAGCAACATATCCCCTGCACCCTATAAGATGTCTTCTAGAAGCAACATGGGGAACCAGTATATTATACTAACATGGAATGTCAGGGGCCTAGGGACCCCGAACAAACGGGCTAGAGTGCATGCTCGACTTAAGAGACTAGGAGTGCATATTGCTATTCTGCAAGAGACACATATGCTGGAGGGGGATCTACGAGACATGCGAGTGAAGTGGGGGGGCCAGCTGATTGGCACAACATATTCGACCTTCGCGAGAGGGGTGCTGATCTGGATAGCAGCGGGAGTTCCATTCCTCTTGTCAACACACAAGATAGACCAGGGAGGGAGGTACGTAGTAATGGAGGGCAGATTAGATGGTAGACAAATGGCTGTGGTCGGGGTATACGCCCCAAACAGCGGCACCATAGGCTTTCTCACCACTCTCACCCCAACATTGCTGACCAACCCCATACCCCTTGCCATCTGGGGTGGGGATTTTAACAGTACCCCAGTGGCAGCATTAGATAGAACTAGCGCCCACCAGAGCGCATCACCTAATAGGAAGCTCGTAAGTCCCCTGCAAGAATGGGCAAATGTTATGGGCCTATATGATGTATGGCGGTTAGGCCATCCAGAGCAAAAAGAATATTCATTTTACTCGGTCCCACACAATACCCACACTAGAATTGACATAATATGGGGCACTCGCGAAATAGGGGCGCTGATAACTGAATCCGAATATTTGGCAAAGACAGTCTCGGACCATGCGCCACTGCGGGTAACCCTGAATTGGGGCAGGGCACGTCAGGTAATACCCACTTGGAGATTCCAGGCGGAAGCTCTACAGGACCAAGCATTCGCTACATCACTGGGGGAAACTATAGGCCAATATTGGGAAATAAACGCTATGTCTGCAACAACCCGGGCGATAGAATGGGATGCCCACAAAGTAGTGGCCCGCGGAGTATGTATGTCCACTACGTGGGGAGTGAGACGCTCCTTACAGGCGGAAATTAGCAAACTTGAGAAGGAGCTGCGGGATGTGGAAAAAGCGGTAGCACGGGGGGAAATTACCAGTATTGCCCTGAAAGAAAAGCGCTTAAAATATAATGAGGCAGATAGCAGGCTCCGCTGCCACGACTATAAATATTACTTAACCAGGTTGCAAACGGAAGGAGATAGATCAAGCAGAATGCTAGCGTGGCTACTACGTGAGGATAGACAGCAGGCCCCGATAGGGGCCATCCGGGCGGGCGCGCAAGAAATGGCTACTACACAAGCAGAAATAAACGAGGTGTTTAGGAATTATTACTCTAACCTATACACTAAACGTACTGCGTGCACGGCTACACAACTAGAGGCCTTTCTGGCGGACTCCTTCCTACCCCAGCTACCACAACCAGATAGAGATGGAATTGAAACCCCTATAACAATAGCAGAAATAGAACTAGCCCTTGCACAGCTACCCAGGAACAAAGCGCCTGGCACTGACGGTCTCCCTTCGGAGTATTATAAAGCCTATTTACCCAGTTTGAAATCTCATCTGCTAGGAGTGTTCCAAGAGGCGTGGACTACAGAAAGCTTGCCCACATCTCAAAGGGAGGCTCTGATAGTAGTACTCCCTAAACAGGGTCGAGACCACACAGATGTGAAATCTTATAGACCACTATCGCTGCTGAACACAGACTGCAAAATATTAGGCAAAATATTGGCCAACAGGTTGGCCCCCCTCATGCACTTACTGATACATGCAGATCAGAGTGGCTTCATTCCCAAACGTAACACCTTCCTGAATATTCGAAGATTGCTGGGCATAATAGGAGACACCCCCAAGAATGCACAGGAGGAAATGGTGCTCTCATTAGACATAGAAAAGGCCTTTGATACGCTCGAGTGGGACTTTCTGTTGGCCACGATGGCCCGTATGGGAATAGGCCCTAACTATATCCGCTGGGTTCGGACATTGTACTCTAGCCCGAACGCGAGGGTGAAATCAGGCGGGGTGATTTCTGATAGTTTCCCGATCTCTAGGGGGACACGGCAGGGATGCCCCTTATCCCCGCTACTGTTTGCCATAGCAATGGAACCATTAGCGGCAAAAGTTCGCCTCATGGAGCATGAATGGGGAATTATTAGGAACGGGGTACATCACACGATTTCACTATATGCAGATGATGCGTTGATATATATCAGGAACGGCTGTGCAGTTATCCCATCTGTAATATCATTACTGGCTGAATTCGGAGGCCTATCTGGCCTTGTGGTAAACTGGGAGAAGTCGTGTGTCTTTCCCCTGGTAAAAAGGGCTCCTAATAATCATGATCCCCCAGAGACAGGACATCTTAAGTGGTGCCCTACAACATTCAAATACTTAGGGATAAACATATATCATGCCACGGAAGACTTAAGAGATGGGAACCTGGGGAAGGCGCTAACATCTATAAAAGGCTCCCTACAATTCTGGAACAAGCTCCCTCTCTCGCCACCCGGCAAGGTGGCGATTGCTAATATGTTGATTCTACCTAGGCTTTTATATTACTTTGCGGCCCTACCGATAATTATTCCCAAAAGATTCTTCAGCAATCTAAACACAGCATTGCTGCAGCTCATTTGGGGAGGTAGCAGAGCGCGAGTGGCGCTACCCACACTACAATGTCCGCTGGACAATGGTGGCCTAGGAACCCCGAATTTTGAAAAATACTATGCAGCCGCACAACTTCAATGGGTCCAATATTGGATCCACAGACCAGAGCAAGCGGAACCTATGAGCCTAGAGCCTCGGCGGAACGGGACCCCCCTTTTAAATTGGCTGTCGACGAAGCCCCCCAAAGTGGCACTGGTCAACCCACTGCTTGCAGCTGCGTACGCGTGCTGGGCCAGATACGTGCAAAAAAGAGCGGATAAGCTCCCATACTCTCCACACGTACCGCTGAATTACCTGTTAGTGGGGAACGCAGCCAGAATGCAAGCTGCAAAGCAGTGGAACGAAGCAGGAATACTGACCGTAGGGGATTGCTACGAAGACGGTAAACTAATGACGTTCGAGGCCCTTCAGGCCCTCACGGAGATAAATCCGGGACAGTTCCTGACATATCATGCCATATGTCACGAAATCAGGAAAATTTGGGGAATGGGCACCTCGGAACCAGAGATCTCCCCTGTGCTTCACCAGCTTCTACAACACAGCGATCAAACTAAAACAATATCCAATCTATACAGAATCCTCAACAAGACCCCTGTTACACAGACAGGGAAAACATGGGATAGATGGAACGCAGTACTCCCCACCCCGATCCCACTGGAAGACTGGCCTAAGGCCCTATCCCACATCAGAGGTGTGTCAAGGAATCCCAGATTTAGATATACCCAATTCAATTACACGCATCAAACATATCTTTCCCCAGCCAGAATAAAGCGCATGTTCCCTGATGCAGCATCAATGTGCCCCAGATGCAGATTGCCGTCAGCATCCTTTTTCCACATGGTATGGGATTGCCCGAATATACAAACGGCCTGGGCGGAGGTGGTAGAGGAGGTATCTGGGCTTACGGGACTGGCACTGGTAGCAGACCCCGGGTCCTGCCTGTTGGGACTTAGGAAGAGACCCAAAAAACAAAGACATTTACATAAATTTATAGACCTGGCCTTTTTAATGTATAAAAGGTTAATAGCAATGCATTGGAAAGCCTCTATGGCTCCCGATCTGAAATCCTGGCACTCTCTAATAACACGCTGGGCGCGTACTGAATATCAGGTACTAAAAAGAATGGTGCGTGAAGGGCGGCAACACACAGGTTGCTCTACATGGGAGGATATGGTAACAAAGCTGGAGGCCAAAAACGATGAAAAGCCTCCTTAAATTGGGGCGCGCGTATTCGCAACAACCACAGCATAAATTCACCTGCACCCCTCATCACGGGAACAGAATTCATAAGACACCCAGACAACACAGTGCGCATGCATCACACCCGCCCATCTCTCTAGCAATAAATGCCCACTAAGACTATGTCACCACAGTGGTGGCGCGGCGCGGGGAGCAGAAAACCAGGGGAGCCACTCGCATACACTAACCTAGTTGATGCCCCTTCCCTCAGACACTCAGGGAACCCATGCACGTAAAGCAAGGTCCACACTGGTCTCCAACGAATGCCTATATAAAATAAACAGTGAAGGATAAATCTAGGGAGGGTGCAGCCAGGAATGATATTACAAGACCAGAAGCGTTCCGTGAAGCGCATAGAGGGGTTGTGTGTATTTGTTTCAAGACTTAGATAATTAATCATCGTTTTGGTTTATCCTGTGGTTGCAAACTGAACAATTTGTATCATATTTCGAAATATAAAACCAATAAATATATTTAAAAAAAAAAAGAAAAATACAGTAAGCACTAAAAGGATGTAAATGCTAGAAGTGACCACCCTTGAGAAATATTTAGGAGAGGGAAGAATCCTATGAGGTCTGTGAATATATAACATTCCCTCAAATGAGAAACTCAATCCAAAGATAGTAGATGAATGGGAAATGAATGCCAAGGCCTGTTTTGCAGGGGGGATCAACATTTTAATCAAACACGCCTGGGAGAAACATGCTGAAATGTTGAAAGGAATAGAGAGCTTGGAAAGTAACTCAGAAGAAACGAATGGCACAGAATCAATTGCCAAATTCAAAGAGGATATGGAAACTAAGCTGAAAAAATACGAGAGGAATATTGTAAAATGAAAACAACAGAAATTTGCCCGAGATGAATGATTATGAAACTGGAAGGGTACTGACTTTTGAAAAAAGATATGATAAAGCAAGGGTGGCAGAACCGACAGAAAAATAATTTACAAAATTTTGATAAAGTGGTGTCAGATTCGGGGTCTGAAGTGAGCTCAAAACCAGAATCTGTGATCTGATTGAGAGTTCTGGTACATATAACCAGGTTATGTTTTCAGAGGAGTATCACATACTATGCAGGGGTCTGAAAGGGCTGAAAGCAGACCTAGACAGTCAAGAGACAGTCAAGGAAAAAAACAGGGTCCTAGGGAAAAAAGGCAGCGAAGACAAGGAAATACAGTACCACAGTGAACAACATGGAAGGAGACTTGGATGAACAAGTGACAGACAATATAACTATTATGGATTTATCTAGTAAACAATAGAAAAATGAAGAGTGTGATGTTTTGAGACTGAGCCGAACTTTCTGTCCAACTAGGAACTATGATTATATCCAGATTGGATGGATTTATTTCCGTTTGTTAGAAAACTAAAATTATGGAAAGCACACAATCTTAATCCTAAGAGACACAATGAAACCTTCAAAGGATGCTGATGTTTGGACTATTTGGGCCATAGAGGATCTATGCACAGCATATGACTTGAATGTTAAGAATCGAAATATTAAAGCTTGACAGTGTAAGGGATGATAAAGAAGTTGTTTAATTTTTTTTAATCTAATGGGGTTTGTCACTGACAATTACTGCAAAAGTGGATTTAGACCAAGATCACATATAATGCCTAACCTGCCGTTTGATGGCATAGATTGACAATTAAAGAATTAAAACATTAAAAAAAAAAAAAAAAAAAAAAAAAAAAAAAAAAAAAAACAGTCAGAAAGTAGTGCCAACACTGTAGAATACAATAGGATATACTAAGAAAGTGGAATGCGAACCACCAATGGACCCCTAAGCTAGTGTAGTGTGTAGAGGGTCGCTGGAAGTGTACGAAAGCACCAAGAGGGTCCAAGATACCCCACCCCAAGACCCTGGAAAGTAGGAGTAAAGTACTACTATTTCCCCAGAAACACACTAAAGTCATGGTAGAAGATTTTGCAAAGACCACAAAAGACTGCAAAGCACTGAAGACGGATTCCTGGACCTGAGGACCAAGTCCAAGAGTCGCGAAAGTGTCCAGGGGCGGCAGGAGCCCACTAAACCCTGGATGAAGGTGCAAAGTGGCTTCCTCTGGATGGAAGAAGCTGAAGTTTCTGCAAAGACCACAAACAAGCCTTGCTAGCCCCAAGAGTCATGGTTGAAGAAAAAGGGTGCTGTCTGTGCCCAGGAAGGACTAGAATGTCGCCACTTGGGAGAGGCAACAGAGGGGGACCTCAGTGATGTAGAGAATCCATGCACAAGAAGGTAGCACCCATACAAGTCCTTGAACACGGGTTCAAGAATTCTGAACACGGCAGTCATCTCAACACTGCAAAAGAGGGTCCCACGAAGCTGGAGATCAACTCAGGGACCTGAGCATCACAGTACAGAGTGCTGGGGACCTAGGCTTGGCTGTGCATGAAGAATTTTGTGGAAATGTGCACAGAAGCCCTTATAGCTGCAGTTCCCGCGGTGCACAGGATTACTGTCTGGAGAGGGGAGGCAAGGACTTACCTCCACAAAATTTGGACAGTTGGACCACTGGACAGTCTGGGTCACTTGGGATACCACCTGTGTTCCAGGGGCCACGCTCGTCAGGATGAGAGGGGTCCCAGAGCACTGGTGATGCTGAAGTTTGGTGCCTGCTGGAGCAGGGGGAAGATTCCATCAACCCACGGGAGATTTCTTTGTGGCTTCCAGTGCAGGATGAAGGTAGGCAGCCCCCAAAGCATGCACCACCAGGAAACAGTCAAGAAAGCTGGCAGGATTAGGTGCTACAATGTCGCTGGTAGTCTTCTTGCTACTTTGTTGCAGTTTTGCAGGCGTCCTGGAGCAGTCAGCAGTCGATCCTTGGCAAAAGTCGAAGAGAGAGGTGCAGAGGAACTCTGGTAAATTCTTGCAAGTCGTTATCTGAGGAAAAGCCTTCAGGAGAGACTCTAAATAGTCCTCAGAGGAGGATTGGCCACCTAGTCAGCTATGCACCTATTAGGAGGGGTCTCTGATGTCACCTGCTGGCACTGGCCACTCAGAGGCCTCCAGAGTGCCCTCACACCTTGGGATCCAAGATGGCAGAGGTCTGGGACACACTGGAGGAGCTCTGGGCACCACCCCTGGGGTGGTGATGGACCGGGGATTGGTCACTCCCCTTTCCTTTGTCCAGTTTTGTGTCAGAGCAGGGGCTGGGGGTTCCCTGAACCTGTGTAGACTGGCGTATGCAAGGAGGGCACCATCTGTACCCTTCAAAGCATTTCCAGAGGCTGGGGGAGGTTACCCCTCCCCAGCCTTTAATACCTATTTCCAAAGGAAGAGGTTGTAACACCCTCTCTCAGAGGAAATTCTTTGTTCTGCCTTCTTGGGACTGGGCTGCCAAGACCCTAGGAGGACATAAACCCGTCTGTGGGGTGGCAGCAGCAGTAGCTGCAGAGAACCCCAGAGAGCTGGTTTGGCAGTACCCGTGGTCTATAGTGGAGTCCCGAGGATGCATGGAATTGGCACCCCAATACCAGATTTGGCATGGTGGGTCAATTCCATGATCTACCTATATGTAGTGCACGCGTGTAATGGTGTCCCCGCACTCACAAAGTCCGGGGAAATTGCCCTTAACTATGTGGGGGCACCTTTTCTAGTGCAATGGTGCCCTCACACTTAGTAACTTTGCACCTAACCTTCAGCAAGTAAAGGTTAGACATATAGGTGACTTATAAGTTACTTAAGTGCAGTGAAAATGGCTGTGAAATAACATGTGCGTTATTTCACTCAGGCTGCAATGGCAGTCCTGTGTAAAGGTTTGTCTGAGCTCCTTAAGGGTGGCAAAATAAATGCTGCAGGCAACCCATAGGGATCTCCTGGAACCCTAATACCCTGGGTACTTAGGTACCATATACTAGGGAATTATAAGGGTGTTCCAGTGTGCCAATTGAAATTGGTAAAAGTGGTCACTAGCCTACAGTAACAAATGTAAAGGCAGAGAGAGCATAAGCACTGAGGTTCTGGTTAGCAGAGCATCAGTGACACAGTTAGTCACTACACAGGTATACACATTCAGGCCACAAACTATGAGCACTGGTGTCCTGGCTAGCAGGATCCCAGTGCGACAGGCAAAAACAAACTGACATATATGTAAAAATGGGGGTAACATGCCAGGCAAGATGGTACTTTCGTACCCCAGTAAATCACAACAAGAATTTGTGTCTTCTGAGAAAGGGACAACAAGCAAACTCAATGCCCATCCACTTAGGAGACCGATGGCTACCCCTTGCCACCTCCAACAGCTGATGAGAAAGCAGAGGATCTTCAATATGTTATCTGTGGTTTAGGCAGAACAAGGGCCGAAGCGATAGATGAAAGAACAAAGTACAGAGTATGTGAGTCTCAAAGAGCAGCATGATTTTATCTGCAGCTAGTTTCTTCCAAGATGACATTTTCAGCCTGGTAGCTGATCTAAACAGCAAGGTGAATGTACTTGCAGTGGATTTGTATGCATACCCGAACTGCATGGGTTATACATTCAAAAATATGAATGTGCAATAGGCTCCCAGCAGCAACGTAATTGCTAGCCTTCAGTTAAGTTTGCACTCTTTGAAAAAGCAAATGAAGTTTTGAAGCTGTGCTGGCTGCCGGTTCATACTCACTGAGATCAAAGAAATAATGGTCAACATTGATGAAACTGTATTCATCTATAATAATGAAATTAAGATTGTTCTGGTGAGAATGTATGACAGAATTCAGTTTTGTCAGTCTAACAAAAAGAATGAGTCATTTATGGTGTTCTCAGCTGATCTGACTCCTGAAGTACTTACTGTCAAAATAAGATCGCTGGATACATTAAAATCAGCAGGAACCCTGTTAGAAAACGTCCTGAAAGTTTTAGATTTTAGATTAAATGACAAATTTTGTGATGCCCCAGAACTCTGCAATTCATATGATTCAACAAGAATGCCAGATGTTGTCTTAACATTTTTTACTGCATTGTTTAATATCAGCAAAGCAAAACTGTTACAAATGAAAGTTCTTGAGTTCGGAACAGAAGACGATAACATTGATGATGGCTTTGAAGGTATAAGCGAAGAAGTACTGTAGAAGACAATCCCATGAACCAACAGGCTTATGCTGTGCAAATGTACTGTCTTTTCCAAATCGTGTTTTAGGAATTACATCACGGCAAAAAGAAAACTCTGCTACACATGATAAATGTCCATACAATCTATGACAAGTGCAAAAGTAGAGGGCTAATCACTTCAATGAATATGATTGGTGTATGAACAAGTTATAATGACATAGTACGGAACAGGAACTTGTCAGCAGCTGATGCTGTAAAATCGTGTGAACCCGATAGCCCATAACTTCCAAATTACTTTACCATGAAAGGATTTACAATTGCTGCTCTTGAAATTTTTTATTTTGAAGACAGCTCTTCTTTGTCTGGAACATCCAGCACACATGATAATGCCAAAGTGCTTTTCAAGATTGTGCCAATGAAGTAGCTGCACTGCTGGAAACAAGGCGTGTCAGCTGTAGACATAAACCAACAAATCTGCAAACTTATAACTCAACTGCCTTGCCAATATGTGCAAAATCACTAGAAGCCATCAACACATCTCAGTCTACCAGAAAGTTTTAAAGTGGCTGAGGACATGGATCTTCTTCTACCTGATGCTTCAGTCCACAAAGCTGATTTAACAGAATTTATCATATCACTTATTCAGTGTGGGCTGAAGGAGGAAGAAAAACAGTTCCTCGTGGGCTGGAATTCATGCTCTGATCTCCCAGAATATCGTCCCACTGAAAAAGGTTTAGTTTTCACCAGTAATGCTATCTCCAGTCACAAACTATGCAATAGTACACACAGCTCTAAAAAGTTTCCAAAATGTGCGTGCTCAACTTGAAGACTTTACTATCCTGCCAATTTTCTGCAATTAAGGTGTTTTCCATATTGCAACTGTCATTGTTATGAGCAATCCAGTAGACATTGATGATCTTTATTCAATGATGGATGTTTTCCACATGACAAAAGTTGTGTTGCAGTATGCTGGAAGTTATCTCAGTGGATGTGGCATAGATAATGCACTTATTGAGGCTGAAATCTTTGGAAGCAAAACTGTCCAGTCAGTATTGAGCGGATGTCATTATGTTCATTCATTACAAGGTATGCTCAACATATTGGAGGCTACAGAAACATTGAGTTGGAATGCTTTCTGGAACAAGAATAACAAATTAGGTTTTGTATATCTTATATCAGAAGTGAATAAGGCGCAGGATGCATTTCATTCAAAAGACATAATGCAAAGCCAGACAATGTTCAACTCACTCAATTCAAAATCAGAAAACCAAGTTTGTAGAGTTTGTCAAAGAATGTGACGAAAAATTTGAACTTTACAAGTACTGGGGAAACGTATTACACATGATAGCTCTAGAGAAAACTTGTTACATGCCGATCAGGAAGTGATTGAGAGCTGCACGTGAAGACTGTGGAGTCACTGATTACTGTGTTTAACAAATACAATTATATAAACTACCTGAGATATGGGACCTGGTAGTTGGAAAGTGTGAATAAGCTAGTGGTAGAAAAAACATACATCTACAGAATCCAAGGACATTTTGTGGTGAAATACAGAGAGGAAAGTTTCAATGCTGTGGCTCTAGGTATGAAACTGGAACAGACAATCCAGAGATCACAGAAAAGCTCTAAGGGAATTGTTGATCAGACTTGTAAAAGTGAATATGTTGCTCGGTGGCAGCTAGTTTACCATAAAGTCCAATCTATTTGCAATGTTTTCAGAGAGATGACAAATTCAAAAATAATGGACCAGTGTGAAACTGGTCTTCACCACGAACTTGTAGAAAAATGAGGGGAAAGTTTTAACAAACATGTTGACAGCCTTCTTCATTTCATGCAGCACCAAGGAAACCCCTTTGAAATGACTGAGCCTGTGCAACAACACAACTTCACGAACAAACAATATGCGGACAATGACATAAAGATATGTCTACTATATGTCCTGGATCATGGATTTAAACTATATGCAGAACTGAAGCAGGAAAGATTTGTGTTGAAAGAGAAAAAGCTGTTTGACATGATCACTAAAGCTAAACTTCCATACTTTAATTGCCATAGCAAGAGTTTTGTCCAAACAGCCACTACAAAACAGGTTCCAAAAAAACAACTTTAGCAAGCACATAGAGAGATGGACGTAGCAAAAGAAAGAGGTGAATTTATCAAATACATTCTGTCACCTGATCTTCTTTTAACAAACACATTATTTGATGGAGATGCTGCAACCAAACCACAGAAGCACAAACTCGTGCAAGAGCTTGAAAAAAATGTTCACCTGAAGAACTTCAAGCCAAAAAAGTGTCCTCATTGAAAACTGCTGTTGTTGTGGCCTATTTGTCACAATTGCAAATGGTCAAGCTTTCATTCATGCAAACATTCAGAGAGATCATTCACACTGTTCTACAGATATTAAAGTCAGTGTGCACCTTGCAAGAACTGCACATTGTCTATGACAGTTATCTTGAACTATCTGTCGAAGAATGTGAGAGAATCAGACGAATGTCTACAAGTGGAACAATTTACCTTGTCCGCATTAAAAATTCAACACTTATACTTGTGCAACCTGATAAATGATGGTCTTCAACATCAAACAAGATAAACTTGGAAATGTTAACTCTCCAGTACGGACCATATTGTTTAAGAACTTAACAATAAATTGGAGGAAGCTGACCTTCATTTTGTGCCACATGTTGAGTGTGCTGATCGGAATGGTTCCAATTGTGTCACTGTACTTTCAAACGACACAGATGCTATTATTGTGCCACATAGATTTGTTGCAATGCTCATAAGTCAAGGATTGTCAGATTAATGGATATGTTATGGAACAGGCAAAAAAGACACTTAATCCTGCTTTATATTCTGTACGAGAAGCTTGACCCCTTGTTGCCCAGTGGTCTTACCAAGGCACATATGTTTATGGGTGATGACACTATGAGCAAAATTGGAACAAAGCTTGGACCTTTAACTGCTGACCCTGTGAAGTTTCTAAAAGGATTTGCTGAGATAGAAGAAGAATGTGACTTTAAAGACATAGAAAAATACCTTGTGCATGCATGGAAAATGAGTTGTGACTGTCACATATTTCACGATTTTCGATACAGTTAATTCAAGAGATCAGTCGAGCTCATCGACCTTCCACCAATGTCATATTCTGTGCTTGGACACATTATAAGAGCATCCTACTTGATCAGAAGATGTGTAAATGTTTTGGATCATGCATATGTAAAGAAAGATCTGTGTGAATTTGGTTGGGAAGATATTGATGGGGTTCTAAAACTTATGAAATGTATAAAGCCTCTACCCACAGAACTTACACATACATCTGCTTGCAAAACATGTGCTACAAAAAGATGTCCCTGTCGATGTGCTCTTTTCAAATGTTCAACATTCTGCAAATTTACCATGAGTGATTGCTGAAACAAATAAATAAAGTGAACTATGAAAATGTGTCGAAAACAGGAGTGATAAACATTTTTTTTTTCATATTCAGATCATAAACATTGTTTGGTGTGTACACGAGAGAATTAAACACATCACTAATTGTTTCATTTGTATATATATGTCTCATCTTCCTCAATTATAGCTGCCATTTTGGAAATTGACAGAAGGGTTGCTCTGAGGAGTTATTTGCGGTCTCATAAGAGTACTTGACCCCCCAAAGCCTATGTTGTGAAACCAAAATGAATTAAATATTGCATCATCCCTGCAACACATCCGCTATTTATAAAAAAAGTTGCCCAGAAAAAATCAGCCAGATGAGCAATTTCTACCTAATCTAAATTACTTCACTAACGATCGAAAAACACAAAACAAATGAAAATCTCTGGACAACAATTTTTTTATGGAGGTATATCAGGGGGCCAAGATTACGGCCTCATTATGAACACGGCGGGAAACACCACCAACAGAGGAGCGGTCTGGACTGCCAAATAATGAACCAACTGAAACACAGGCATCCTGAAAACCACCCACTGCCAGCAGAGGAGTGCCGACAATGACGCCAGAGCCTGCCCACAGGCCGACGGAAAGGCCCAACCCGCCCATCAAATAATGAACCACTAGACCGCCGTCAGTTACGGGGCGGGAACCAACGCCACGCAAAGCCAGGTGGAAACGAACCAAATTTAAGGAAAACACTCACTGGTGGTTCACACAGCACACCGAAGCAGACATGGATAGAGAGCTGCAGATAATGCCAGCCCTGCTCCTTGCCATATACCTCCATGACCAAGACCGCTGATGAAGACAACGATGGTAAGTACCGCAACCTACTAAACAAGGGAAGAAAGGGCACATACCCACCCACTCCACCCACCCTGCAACGCTCCCACAACCCTTCACAACAGCACAACCCATAAATCCGACAGCAAGAGGTACTTACCCGACACAAGGCAAATCCAACCTGACCATAGTACCTACAAATGCCTCACACCCACAAACAATGAAACAAGAGACCAGGGATCAAGAGTGTGTTGCCAAAACACATGCCACAAATAAACATTTAATGCAGCTCTCTGAGCAAACGATTCACATTAAGCCCAATGGCCAGTCCATAGTGCCAGACATTTTTGGGCTACAATGGCCTGAACCTGGCTCCCAAAAGTGCTACGATACTCCACCTTATAGGGGCAACAATGGGGCATCCAGGCACCTCAGGGAACAGGGGCAGGAGGTGGTGGGGGCGGGGATTTACGACGGGAGTGGGCCTTGGATTTGCGTTCGGAAAGTGGAGGGGGTTTGAGTTTGGCCTTGGAAGGTGGGGGAGTGTGCTTTGACCAGGTGGAGCCAGATGGAATTGGCTCTGCACAGGACTTCTTCCTCTCTGGGGAATGGGCATGGGAATGTGAAAGGCGGACAGGGGCGGGCTGTGAAGTGGAAGAAGTGGAAAGGGAAAGGAGGTGCGCATGTTTAGGGACAAGACAGGGTGGGCCAGTGGGTTGGAAGAGGTCAGCACAGGAGAGGAAAAGTTTTTTTGGAGCAATTGGGTTGGACCTGGAGGAGGGTGTGGGAGTGGAGGTAGAGAGTGTGGATGTAAGTGGTGTAGGGGTGCGTGTTGTGGGTGCAGGTGACTGGACAGTATGCTGAGGTGTGGTGGATGTGTGATGGATGGGTGTTTTGGTGTGTTTGTATGTTTTTGGAGGAGGTGGGGTGGACACAGTGGGAGAAGACAGGCTGCCAATATGAATGTATGTTGTGTGGGTGTCTGCAAGTCTGGTGAGTGTGCTGCATGTGTCAACCAAAGTAGTTGTGGTGAGGCAGGTGTGGTGTCTAGGGTGCATGTCTGGATGTGTGCTATTGTCGTGAGTGCAGGAATAGGCTCAGCAACAGTGACTGAAGGTGCAGTGCCTGGGGGTGTGCATGTAGAGGGGACAGACAGGGAGGCAGAAGAAATGGGCACACTGGGGGAAGTCGATGTTGCTGTGTGTGCATGTGTATGTTGGCTGTGTGAATACTTGTGGTGGGAGGTGTGGTGCTTGTGTTTAGAAGTGTGCTTCTTGTGTGTTGAGGTGTTTGACTGCGTGTCAGATTGTGCGCTTTGGACGGGTGAAGAGAGTGGGGTGCTGGAAGGGGTAGAGAAGGTTGGAGGGGGGACGGAATGACCACGGAAACTTACTGCCGCCAAAGAGGAGGCCAGAGCCTGAAAAGATCTCTGTAGGCCAGACACGGCACTGGGAATGCCATCCAGATAGGCACTGGTCTGCTACATCTCTGATGCTAGCCCCTGGATGGCATTGATGATGGTTGTCTGCCCTACAGAGAGGGTTCTCACGAGGTCAATAGCCGCCTCCGTGAGGGCTGCAGGGCTGACGGGGGCAGAGGAGGAGGTGCCTGGGGCGAAGGAGATGCCCACCCTTCTGGGTGAGTGGGCACGGGCAACTCGGTGGG
The DNA here is from genome assembly GCF_031143425.1 of Pleurodeles waltl. NCBI lineage: Eukaryota > Metazoa > Chordata > Amphibia > Caudata > Salamandridae > Pleurodeles > Pleurodeles waltl. The sequence continues at coordinate 509,794,679 of NC_090444.1, read as the reverse complement.
GAGCAAATGGGAGGGCGGTGATGGCATGGGGGTGGCAGAAGATGAAACAGTAGGGTTGTGCCCACTAGGGTCTGCCACTATCAGGGAGCCCCCATCGGAGGAGGTATCAGAGTCACTACCTCCAGTGGTAGTTGCCTCCCCGTGATACTCCCCTCGCCGTCCAACCCACTGGTCCCCTTGGCGTCAGATGACCCTGCCTCTGAAGATCCATGGGCCGCTGCATCCCCACTCGCTGGTGCCTCAGCTCCCTCACCAGATGATGCTAATGTACACAAACAACAAAAGAGAACAGGGATGGGGATACAAAACAGGAGAGACACTTGTAAATAGCTGAAAGGAGTGAACATGGTAGTCATAGATACACCAACCCAGAAGACCCTCCAACAGGAAGCACCTTCCACTACACCCATGGCCATGCCCCTGACTAGTGACCAGAACCCTGCTCTACAGCCATTCCCTAAACAATCTAAGGACCCGACCTGTAGGAGACCTGAACCAAACACCCCTGCTCCCTACGGGGGCCATCATGTAGATGGACATCAGTCAGAGTCCCTGCAACTAAGCAGCATAAACCCGAATGCACACACATACATCCATCAAGGGTTAAAAATGTGGTATGTGTACTCACCCCCTTGTGACTGCTGTGCAGCCTTCAAGCGCCCATCCAGGTCTGGGTACGCCACCGCCAGGATGCGTAGCATGAGAGGGGTCAGTGCCCGATAGGCACCCCTTCCCCGTTGGGAGGACTTCCCCAGCTGGGCCTCACAGATTTCTCGTGCCTAGCGCTGCAGGTCCTCCCACCTCTTCCTGCAGTGGGTGCTCCACCGGTTGTAGAGCCCCAGGTTCCGCAACTCCTTGGCGATGGCATGCCAAAGTGCCCTCTTCTGGTGGACACTGACCTAAAAGGGACACACAGAAATGTAACACTGAGGTCAGGCACTTGGCAAATATATACAGCTGGCTAGACGTCCACTATGGGATGGACAGTACAAACAGACTAACAGGACATACGCATGCAGCATGTCATGAACCATGGCCCATGCAGGGTCAGAGGTGCACACATATGTACTGCCAACACCATCCATTACACACAACCATTGGCCACAATCCCCCGACTCACCTGTACCTCTGGCCGTCCGTAGAGCTTGGCATACAGGGCCAGGACCCCGTCCACTAGCCTCTCCAATTCCTCAGGGTGAAGGCCGGGGCCCTTTCCCCTGCAACACGAGCCACTTCCATGACCAGAGACAGGACACAACAGTACACTCAGTGGAGTACCTGCTTGCACAAGATCAGGGAGTCAAGTGAAGTTGGGGTGACGAATTCGCGTATGCACCGTGGCGGTGTGCACCGTCCCCGCCGGCGGTGATCATGATACCCCAGGATTCCCCATTGGCAATCATGTTAACCAACGACTGTGCACACGGCGGTAAACACCACCTTACCCTGTTACGTCAACCACTAGCAGTATGAGGTTACTTCCACCACGACAGTTCTGGATTACAGAGGGCAGACATTTTGGCCTTAATTACGCATTTATAATACTGCTATCTGCACAATGCAGACCCTAATGTTCACCTAACACACCTATGCATGTGACCATTAACGATACCACACATGACAAACCCTGATCAATAATTAAGGTCTAGTTGATGTTATGTCAAAAACATTTAGCATTTGAGTCCCTACAATCATGTCAGCAGTGCTTAATGACTGACAATGTGTGCCGATGTATGTGTGTTCCTCACACGTGTTTCAAATTCATCCTAGGTACAGACCCTTGAGGTGAGGAAGGGCCTCATCTGTGTACAGACCACTTGTGGATATGCAGACCATGGTGGAGCATCACATCATAATCAATTACAGACTCATCCATGTAACTATTCTCGAATTTTGTGCATTACTGGATCCTGTACTGACTCCGGCAAATCGTAATCAGGATGCCATCCCTACTGAAGTGCAGGTGCTCTCTGCACTCAATTTCCTGGCCACAGGCTCTTTTCAAGTGACAGTGGGCATGGGTGGCAGATTTTCACATCCAATGTTCAGCATGAAACTGACAAGATTTCTGAATGCATTTGTACGACAACTCCAGTCCTATGTGAGGTTTCCCCAAAGTACTGACCTCCCTGCCATCAAGTCTGCATTCTATGCCTTTACCAACATACCCCATGTGATAGGTGCCATTGATGGCACCAGCATACCTATAATACCCCCAAGAGTCAGTGAACAGGTGTACAGAAACAGGAAGAACTTTCAATCCATGAACATTCAATTGGAATATACTGCAGACTAGTACATCTCATGTGTGAATGCCATGTTCTCCGGTTCAGTCCATGATTCCTTTGTGCTGAGGAACAGTGCCACACAAGATGGAACAACTACAAGAGGACAGAGGGTGAATCATAGGTAGGTGTTTCTGTCACTAACTGCCACCTAGCAGACAGCCAGGCTGTCTGACTCTGAGGCTTGACAATGACTGCTCTGTTTTGCACCTTTTTTTTGGTGAATCTGGCTATCCCAACTTGCGTTGGCTCCTAACACCAGTGAGGAATCATGGGACAGATGCAGAGAAGAATTACAATGAGGCCCATGGACGTACTAGGACGGTGATAGAGCGCACAATAGGTCTCCTGAAAGCTAGATTTTGTTGTCTACATATCTCGGGGGTTCCCTGGCCTATGGAACTGAAAAGTTGTGTAGAATAGTGGTGGCCTGCTGCATGCTGCACAACGTGGCAGTGAGAAATTCTATCCCTCTCTTGGAGGTGGATGGTGCTGTATATCCAGACCAGCTTCCTCAGAGAGGGGACAAGAGTGATGGTGATGATGAGGAAGGGGAAGACGTCAATTCCAGGACCCAACTGATACAACTCTGCTTCCAGTAACTATGTGGGACTAAGGGCTGACATTGGTGTTTGTGAAACATACTGTCAGTGTGCCTTGTCATCTAGGGAGGGTTTGAATGTACTAATTGCAACTGTGTCCAGGTCTGCATAGGACAGAGTACAATTTAGTGGTTCTTTTTGTTAACATATTTAGGCACAACAACATGTAAGGTGAGTGTGTACTTTCATGCTACGCAGGTACAAATAAAGTAGTTATCAGCCAGTTGCATCCATACTTCACTTTGTTCACACATTATGACAGTGTTACAGGTGTGATATGTGTTTTATTTGGTGCAGGGATTGAATAGTGCAAATTACAGTGATGGCAGTTGGTCATGGGTGGTTATCCTAAATGCCAACATGGTGGCAGCCTTGTTATAAGTATTGGTAGGTCCATCAATGCTTACATGAGTTCTTATTGATTGTTAGCACTGTTTGGTGGTTGATTGTGTGGGATAGTTTGTGGACAGATTGTTGCAGAGTCACTTCTTTGAGGGGGCCTTGTTTTTGGCAGGGGTTCCAGTCCCATATCTTGGCCTGAGGGTCCGTTTGTTCACCTGCTGTTGACCTATAGGGGATGGCAGGGTTGTTCCTTGTGTTTCCTCTGAGGGTAGTTCGTGCAATGTTGCTGCTGATGCTGTCATTGTTCAGTCTGTCTCCTGTGCTGTAGTGGGGGCCTCCTGTACTGTGTGGGTCTCAGACTGGGTTTGTACAAGCTGCAGCAGCGCTCCTGCTATGCTGGCCATTGTGGCGTTGTGCATTTTCCACTGCTCCATGGCCTCTTGGTAGTGTTCCTGCTGCATCCTCTGACTAAGCTCCAGGGTGGATGCTATCTGGGCCAATCTGTCATGGGTATGCTGGTAGGCCCCCAGGACCTCAGAAATCACATCCTGGGCTGCAGCATCCATCCTGTGGCCTCCCCCCTGGGCCACTGATGCCCGCCCACTGGGCCTAGCCCCCTGTGCCTGTGTCCCCTGAACAGGTCTGGCGATGCCACTTGTTCTGGGGCCATCATCTTCCTGCCTGTTGGTAGGGGGTGACTGTGACCTCTGTACTAGTGTTCCACCAGTCTGTGGCCTGGATACACATGTGTGTGGACGATTGCACTGGGCTGATGTTCTTGCCTGGGTGGTAGGGGTGACAGTGGTATCCTGGGTGAGGCTGCTGGATGGTGACAGTCCAGGGCTGTGTGAGGGGCCAGCCTGCTCATTAGTGTCCAGGGTTCCATCCCCAGTGTCCTGTGAGGTGCCTCTGTCTCCCTAGGGGGCACAGGCACTCCTTGTCTTGTCCGTCAGGGTGGCATGGGTCATGGTGCCTGTTGGGGGAAATGGACATGTCTGTTACAAATGTATGATCAGATGGGGTGCACAGGGCTGGGCTGTTTTGTGCAGGTTTTACACTTTGGGTCCATGCAGGGTGCCTTTGTGAGGTTTGCACTGCATTTTGCTTAGGATGTGGAGGTGCATTGTGGGTGGTGTAGTGCCTTTGTGATTCATTGTATTGGTAGGTGGCTGTGCACAGGGGGAGGGATGTAGGCCTCTTAGTGGGTTTGTGGGCATGCAGGGTGACCGGATGTTGTCAATGTGGGCTGGGTGGGGTAGTGGTCCTGGTGGATGTTGGGGCGGGTGGGGTGGTGCATGCATTACAGGTGTGATGGATATGGGGTAATTGTAGATGACTTACCCGAGTCCATTCCTCAAGTGAGTCCAGTGAGTCCCTCAGGGTGCAGGGTGGCCAGTACCTTTTCCTTCCAGTCAGGGTAGTTGGGTGGTGTTGGTGGAGGTCCTCCCCCAGTCTTCTGGACTGCAATGTGGTGTCTGGATGCCATGGCCCTGACCTTCCCCCTCATCTCTTGCAGAGGTCGTCCTTGGTGCGGGGATGGTGTCCCACTGCATTGACCCTGTTGACAATGGTCTGCCATAGCTCCATCGTCCTGGCGATGGGTGTGTGCTGCACCTGAGCCCTGAATAGTTGTGGCTCCACCTTCAGGATCTCACCATGGTCCTTAGCTCCCTTTCAGTGAAGCGTGGATGTTTGGGGGGTGACATGGTGAGTGTGGTGAATGGTGTCGGGGTGGAATCGCAGTTAGGGTGTTCTTCTGTGGTTTGGTGTGATTCTTGTGTATTGTGGCGTTCGGTGTCTGCTTCTGGTGTTCTCTGTCTTCGTTGGCCTACTTTCATTGCAAAGGATTGTGGGTTGTGTCTGTGAGTGTTTTATGGTGTTGTGGATGCATGTCAGGTGTGTCGGTTTCTAACTATCCAATGTGTGCACTTCTTGCTGTTGGGCCCACTTGCCACCCGTGGCGGTCTGCACCGCCAATGGTCATTCAGCTTCCACTGTCCGCCAAGGTGATTTGTGCATCATTATTTGGAGGGCGGGATGTAGGTGTGTTTGGCGGTGGCGGGGTGGGAGGTCTAGCATTTCCGCTTACAGGGTCCTGGCGGTGACTGGTGGACTGGTGATTTTTGGCGGATTCTGGTTTTTGGTTCATCATATGGTGGGTTTCTGTTCACCGCCAATGGTGGTCTTCTGTTCACCATCGCCACGGCGGTCAGTGGTGTTTACCACCGTGTTCATAATGACCACCTATGTCTTACTTGCCTTCCTCCATTGGGAGAGCTCCCTTGGGTCCTGTTCTTCCCTGCTTTGTACCCTGCTCCTGTCCCTTCTTAAATTAACTCAATCACTCCTAATTCAGTGAACCTGCTGCATGGCTACCACCACTCACTTTCATTTGTGTCAGATTCCTATCAATCCCTAGAGGGATATATCTCCCTTTCTCTTAGGGTCCTCCTGGAGATTCAGATTAGCAGCTGCAGGGCATTCCCATCAGTCAGTTTATTTGCAAAGTCTTGCAGTGGGATGGGTGGTAAATATGTATAACATGGAGTCACATTATATCATGAGTGTATCTTACTGATTATTGCCCTTGTCTCCTTTCATCTCTGCTGGTATCACTACAGTTTCCTTATCCATGGAGGGGCCACCCAGTCTGATATATCAGCATGCAGTGATCCCTTAAGGCCCCAAAAGGCTCAGAACTCACTTATCTTCCTAAGGGACTGTCTAATGTGTGCTGTCCACTTGTGACCTTCCTTCCCATCAACAGCACAGCCAATACTGTTCCCATGCAGGTGCCCCAAAAGCTATAACAGTATCCCCCAATTGAGTGTCAGACTATAGACGCATTCAACGATTCACTATGTGATTTGAAGGTCCTGTCCCCTTAGGAACTACTACAGTTTTCTATGATCCCATGATTCGAGGATGTACTGCAGGATTTAAGGATCCCACAATATATTTAAAAAAAACATGTCCAGGGCATTGCCAGGTGCTTGGCTTTCCTCACTGTTGAACTCTGCTGTTCATCTGTGTGCCTGGCTCTCCAGCTGCGGCAGTCTTCCAACGAGATGCTGAGTTCTTCTTCTCAGACGTTTTCTGCTTCTTTAAACTTTCTCTTTAGCTTCACTTCAAAGAATGCCCCTGTGTTCTTGCAAGTCTTTAATGTATTTCCTTCTATCCACAAACCTCTTCAACCTCTTTTAGTACTGTCTTTGGAGGTATCAAATTAGTGGTTAACTAGGGAGAGTCAGATTTATTTGTTTGGAATGTGAAACTACTGTTGGATTCTTGAACTGCTCCTTGTGTCTACATACTGGTAGTCTGCCTTGCCTTTTAAGTTGTGCTATAACAAAAGTCTCTTGGGCTTTCCATTATTTTCTGTTTGGTGCATTATGTTATGGCTCTTTAGCACCTGTATATAGAACATCGGGAAAGGACCAATCTCATTAATTTTCCTTGGCTTTAGCAATCTAAAAGTACTGTGTCATTGATATGTTCAGTGTTTGCTATAATGCACCTGTTGCTAGAATGATTGTTGGATATTTTTTCAGTTGCTGTAAAATACTACCATTCATGTGAAATCCATGTAATGAAAGAACTGCATACAATTAAACTTGATATAAGAGCAGAGAGTAACAGTACCCTTGTGTTCTGTCTAGTACAAAAGAGAATAACTCGTGAGAGATTCCAGAATATTCAAGAAAACCTCCATTTGTTGATGATAGGCTGTGTGAGTAGAACCAGATGAGGTCTCTTATGTGCCTTCTCTCACATCTCTATGCCACCTTGCTCCATCTTCTCCATCAGTATTGTGCACCGTCCTGGATGTGTGTGGTACTGTCGACTAGGAAGGAGACTGGTGGGTTCCACATTTGGATCTACAGGTTTGTGGGTATTTACCTGTGACAAACACTATGGAAATTCTCTAGACACTTTGTCACAGGCCTCAAATAACCTGCACTTGGGAGAAGAAGACTGTTGTCGAGAGAATGTTTCCGAATGTCACATTAATAGGCCTAGAATCGACAGGGAATGAGGGTTGTCAGTCCTCAAGGACCTTGTGTGGGCAATAGTTGGGGGCTACCTACCTAATTACCTTTTGGTTCTGCCTCATCTGTTTCTTCATGCTTGACAACGCTTTCTTCAAGGGAAGGCACATGGCTGTCTTTTCCTCCTATGCTCACTAGATTCCTATGAACCCTTCCAAATTTTGCAGTTCTTAGTTCAATGTCAAATGCATTTCATGAACTGGCTTAAAGTGAATTACAAGAAAGTCCAAGTTAGACTATATTATCGTGAATGTAGGGGTCACTGAACAATCATGGGCAGCCTGCTAATTGAAAACCAGGACTCTGTGTTGAATTACTGTGACCTATTTGTAGCTGTATTAGGACTTTGTTTGAATGAAAGTATGCTCAACAATCTATCTGCAATGCACCTAATGATCTGCTACATCACCCACTTAAGAATCTTGTGGATGTGATTAAATGGACAAATTATGTTCTAGTAACAGTATTCTGCAAGGGTCTTAAAGAGGAACTAAATGGAGTTCTGAGTCAGTTGGTTTCTTTCCCCCAGAAAGCGTAGCTTCCCTTAATGGGTTAATCCTCCAGCACACATAGAAAGTGTAAATACCTAGAAAAGATTGTATTTTTTGCAGGAAGGTTTCCCTTCCTGCCCAAAATCCATCACCCCAGCAGCGCAGCCATCCATGCTCCATGGCGCAAGGATGTGTGTGTTGCCGCTCGGCAGCAAAAATTGCACTGATGCAGGGGTGAACACAGGGCTGCACCATATATGCTTTAAATTGGTGCATCCAACCATATTGAAAGTGACGGAGTGTGGCACTGCCAAATGCAGTGCTACATTGCACTCCGTCATTTTTCTTGAAACCTGGGCAATAATAGTCCAACACTTCAGATGCGCCCACACCTTTCCCCCCAAACATGCACCAAACATTTTCAGCCATCCCAGCAATTGCTTCACTGTTGCCATTGATCCACCTGCCTATATGTAACACTCAAGGGCAGATTTAAGAGCCCCTAGTGCCATCGGAGTGTCACTTTTCATGATGCTCCAGTGGCGCTAACCACTGCTCCTTATTAACAAGGAGGGGCAACTCCAGTTTTTTTGGCGTTATTCCTCCTTGTAAATATGGGCCCCTTCAATGCAGTTTTCTGCATCAGAGGGGCATGCAATGGGTGTTGCAGTGGGTGTTACACCGCAACACCCATTGCTTGTGATGCTGCCCCAGATTTACAAGAAACTCTAAATCTGTGGCAGTGCCAAAAAAATAAAGCCACTCCAAGTGTGGCGTTAGCATGGCAAAACGAGGAGGAATGCTTTTATTCCTCCTCATTATTTGCTTTCTTCCTGTGTGCTGCATTCTGCAGCACACATAGAGCAAAATGCCAGGGGTGATTGTTTATGTGCAGGAAGGTTTTCCTTCCTGCACATAATCGATCATTCCAAAATGACGCTTAGGTACTTTTATGTGTGCTGCATTTTGCAGCACACATAGAGGTGTCAAATCACCATTATAGATTGTTTATATGCAGAAAGGGACACCTTCCTGCACATAAACAATCTATCCCCTCAACGCAGACACCCTTGCACTATGGTGCTAGGATGCCTGCACTGGTACAGGGAGCTTAAATCAGCACTGGCGCAGGCGGAAAAGCAGGGGTGCACCGTATTCCTGTAAATACAGTGCACCCCTCCATTTCAAAAGAGGCGTAGCGCGCCAATGCTATTTTTGGCACTGCACCGTGCTGCAGCACTTTTGAATAATCAGGGCCGCAGTGTGCAACATGTCATTTTATAGTCGCACAGGGTAGCCCAACAACAACTTTCATACACCTCCATACACCATTGGGGAATGGGCCCAAAAGTGAACATATACAACATATGGGGCATGTCTGTGATCATCATTTATGCTGCTGTACAAGTAGCTTCCATTTCACCATGTAACAATGTTGCTTGTGTTGTGGGAATGGTTGATGTTGTGCACAAAGGGACACCTTCATGCGTAAGAACAGCCACAAGTGGAAGCAATTTTACACTATGGACCCAGTGTCACTAGCCCTTAATGCAACAGTACCATCATACAAATAATTGCCAATGTGGATCCAAGCTGCCCATTCTTCTCGTGCCACATTAAAAAAGTCACAAAATACATGCATTGATCCACATTGTACATCCTTACACCAACATGCCTGTGGCAGATATGCTGTATGCAAGGAAATGTTCTTTATTCATGGAGGGACGAACTAATGGGGCTGACAATCCATAAAAGTTGCACTGTGCCATCTAGTTACCACATGTGTGAGGCCTGCTAAAGGCAGATGACAAAGTGACCCGGCATTGTTAGCAATGGACCTCCCTGTGCTCTGCTGCACTAGTGCCATCGTTCATGGTGCCAATGCAGTGAAGCACCAAAATAGTGACAACACTCATTCGACAACTGTGGGAATGTCCACCATGGTGAACAAGAATGTAAATGACATGCTACAATGGTATCAGTGGCTAAGACAAGGCGCCTGCAAAGAATAAGGTGGTGTGGGATCAATGCACCAAATACCTTGAACGTTTGCCCTATGTGTGATGCACAATGCAACACATAATAAACAAATACATCCTGGGGTCTGTACCATGTCACTGAGCCACCAGTAGCAAGTAAATAATGAGCCATGTCAACAGCCACTACAGTCAAAGATTGGCATTTCACTATCCCATTGCAAAGGATGATGCCTTACCTCCTGCTGTCCTGCCTGTCCTGGATATTACAGATGACATGGATGACCAGCTGCCAACCATCAATGAAGACACTCTCCAGGATGTCCCAGGTTCCTTCCCATCAATGAAGACACTCTCCAGGATGTCCTAGGTTCCTTCCAGAAACCACCTCCAGTCACAGAGAAGACACACAAGATTGCGGGGTCCCCACATGAACCACCCAACTACCACCACACAGCACCAACCAGTCCTGCCACAGCCCTGGACTCTGAGGACCGAGAAATATCCTTTCAGAATACAGTGGTAGGAGTCCAGCGGGAGCTAGCATAGCAGGTGCGAGTGGGGATGAAGACCATGGCAGGCAGCTTAGACGCAGTGCAGAGGTGCTTTAGTCTGAATAAGGACAACTCAGCTGCCATCAGAGGCACCCACTCCCCGCTATGTGGACTCCAGTAGTCCCTGGCCAATATAGCTGCTGTCATGAGACAGACATTTTCTGTTCTTGGGTCACATTTCCAGCCGGTGATGGGAACACAAATACATTTCATCACTATACACCTGCAAAGATACCTGCACAATATAGAGCATATGCATATCTAGAAATACCTCTATCTTATCAAGAACATAATAATTGGCTTGATGGCACACCACACACAATTCTACACATTAGGGGAGGTCCTCTAAGTAATGATGGTCCTACCTGGCCTTTATTGGCCAAATACATACCGCACCCTGCTGCAGCAACCTTGACGGTAGCTAACGTCCGTCGCTTATATGCTGAGCTTATGGCAACATACAGACGATTAGTACAGTTTATAATGCAAACATTAAATACAAACCTAGCACGGGCTGTCCCGGCGCAACCACATGCAGTAATGCCAGGCATTAATCCTGCGACTGTACATTCGATCATGGGTAAAGTACCCACCAAACGAGAAGAGATTCCTTTTTGTTTAGCTGAAAAAATAAATGCACTGGAAGCAGTATTTCCCCATACGGGACATCAGGATAAGCATAGAATATTAACTATGTGCTTGCCATTTGGGATGGTTCCCACAGTAGATAACTGCAATACTTGGGGAACTGTATTTGCCACGCTCTGTACTACTGCACACGGTACACCGACACTTGCCAATCTGCCGGAAGTGTTAAAACAAATTCAAGATGAATACAGGGCTTCCCTGGCACTGGACTTGGGGATGCAGCTTATTGGCAACTTTGCCACAGTATCTTCCATTATACTGAATAATCTTAAAGGGGAAGCAGTTGCACTAGCAGTGCACATGCTGATCCGCGATGTTCCTCAACAGCATCAAGAACGTGAGCAACCAAAGATTATCGCGGAGACCTACTCTAGTATTGGGCGAGATAGTCTGGGGGCCAGACCATGAAAACCACAGTTTCAGGGTAAATCCAATTAAGATTCTACCAAGCAAGCTCCTAAGGGTTCTAAGAAACGCTGGGATAAAAAAGTACAAAACACCTAAAAAAGAATGGGGAAAATCTCTGCATACAGAGACCCCACAGAATAGATATAATCTCAGAAATAAAGATAATATAAAAACGCCTAACAGATATCAATATACTGATACACACCAATCTCGTTCCTTTCAGGACTCTCCGGAAAAACGCAATGAAAGATGTTGATGGTCAGAGTGAAGAACTGAGTACGTGAACCTGAAACAGGAATCACAGCGCTCTACTGAATTTTCTGTTAAAAAAGAAGAGAAACATGTCCAACAACAACCCCAATTCAAAAAGAAAAAAGTGGCAGCAGTTGTGATTCGTCATGCCACTCAAGAAGAGGGCTCTATTGAAGAACAAGAAGTGAGCACTAGCGCTGCTAGATAGCGCAGAAGAGGTCACAATAACTCACCGGAATTTTCAAGAGCATCTGGAGGTGAAACCAACTGATGACTTCTTACAATTTGACATTGGGGACATGCGTGTCTCCATGCCCGATAAGGGGTACAAAGTAACATTGCAGTTAGAAGGAGACATTGAACGCACAATAGACACAATCTTTTGGGACTGTGTCGTAAACATATATAATATTCTACTGGCGGAAAGGGAGTGGCCACCTGAATTTGTCCGTACTTGCCTATATGGGGAAGATGTTATCAAACCTTCTTTCTCTCCCCTTGTCCCCGATGAGCTCGCAGAATCCTATGCCATTGAGTGGGCATTGGCACAGGCACCCGCGTTATATCGCAACCACGTAGGGTGGGATAAAGATTCCCCCATCATATAATTCCAATTAAAAATCAACCCCAACCTCAACCCCAGTATCCAATAAAACATGATGCTAAAGCACCCATGAGGGAAATCCTCACACAACTGGAGTACCCGGGCGTAATCGATCCCTCTGTTTCACCAATGAATAATCCCTTATTCTCTGCAGCTAAACTGGACCATTTGCACCGAATAGTCTTAGATTACAGACACTTAAACAGTCATGCATGCACATATGCTATACAAAACTCTCATAGCACCGTACATATTAATAAAATAGTATGCAAAAAATACAAAACGAAACTGGACATTTCCAATGTTTTTTTCTGCCAAAACATGGCACCTGAGAGTAGAGACCTAAAACGTTTTGACACACTAGGCTCCCAGAAAAATTCTGTTGTTTACCAGAAGGGTATTAGAACAGTCCAGGACTGTTCGCAGCTTGTGTGACTTCAATACTGCACGACATTGACCCTGAGGCATTGTCCTATGTAGATTATATCTCTCTGATGGATGATGAATTACTGCAACATCTAAGACGGGTAGCCGCATTGTTGTAGGATTTGCCGAATTCAGCTATAAATTCAACTTCAAGAAAACAAAAATAGACTTCCTTAGCGTCCTGATTTTGGGATACGAGCTATCAAGTTAAGGAAAGAGCCCACCGCTACAATTCTTGGAAAAAAGCACACAGCTACAACCTCCAAATACCATTAAAAAACTCCAGTCCCTATTGGGTTTCCTAAATTTTGGCAGAATTTACATTCCAGATTACACATCATGTATAAAAACCCTTATATGACTTAATACGTCCTGACTTTTCCAGTCAATTGTGGGTATTTGAACACACACACATTCTTAGAGCTTTGCAAACAGACATGCTTGCAGCACAACACCTACACACAAGGGACAACAAAAAACATCTGGTCATCAGAGTAATTGCCGGTGCCATTGGTTTCACCTATGTAACCTTCAATGAGGGTGAGACGATCCCGATTGCATTCAAATCACATTTATATTCAGCAGCAGAACAATGCTTTGCTCCCACCGACAAAATTCTCACTGCTGTTCAGATGGCTCTCATTAAAGAAAGACCACTGGCCCAGGGGAAACACATTATTGTCGCATCTCCAATTCCAGCCCTTGAGGCTGTTACCAAAGCCAGCGTTCCAAATGCTGAAGCACTACATCCACGTTGGATTCAAAGGGCAACGTCTTTGACAGCCACTGATGTCGGCTGCATTTTTGATCCAAACTTACAAACTCAAGAATCTTTAAAATATGAACTAGAATACCCAGTTCTGGTAAATACATTGGCTATTGATCAATATCAAAGAGTCATGTACACCGATGGCCTATGACAACCTGCAATAGGCACAAAGCATCAATACTCCGCTGCTTGCGCAGTCATAAGTGGCTATATGGAGGGTAATAAATTCTATCCACAACATACTTTCACACAAATCCTATTGATACTATAGATTGTACTGCACAACTGGCAGAGCTAAAGGCTCTGGTGATGGCAGCGGAAAATACAGATCCTGCAGAGCTAACACTGATTGTTTGTGATTCGTAATATTGTATCCAGTCCTTCAATGAATATCTGCATTACTGGTGCCAGAATGGGTTCAGAGATTCCAAAGGTAACACCATCAAACACAGACTTCTGTGGGGGAAAGTAACGGTTCTAGAGGAAACGCTACCAAATGTCCATGGTGTTCATACACTTGGACACCAGCGCATTGGAATATAGTTTGCTGGGAATACACTGGCTGATGAAGCAGCCAAATCAGCAGCAGCTACGGCTTCTGTTGCTGCAGTAACTCATGCTAGAATGAAAGAGGACGATGACATATGGGTGGCTGTGAAAGCCACGACTGAAGGCACCCCCTTTCCAAAAGCATTTCCCGCTAAATATTCCTACCGAATGGGAGGCTTCCTTGACGCAGAAGTAAAAATACCAGGCGTGGGGGTTTGGATAATTCCCAATAAAGACCTAAGACCAGAGTTGATTAAAGCAGCGCATGTAGGGGTTGCCTCCGCCCATGCTGGTGTTGCAGCTACAATATCATTATTGCAAGCACATTATTGGTGGCCAAGTCTATACAGACTAAGCAGTATGTCCTTTGTGATATCTGCCAACAAATTAAGGGGTCCACCGTCAAACGCCCACCGCAGACACCCCTCCTAATATCAAACAAACCAATACAATGTGTGTACTTGGACCATTGTGGTCCCCTAACACTGGACAGTGCATACAAATACATTTTAGTCACTGACTCTTGCTCCAGAATTTTTATGAGTGTGGGCTCAACGCTCGGCTGACGCTCGGACTGTTATTAAAGATTTGCAAGTCTTTATCAGCACATACACAGTTGCGGCTTTCCACTCGGACCATGGCCCTGCTTTTGCCTCAAGTGCAAGCAGCGCCTCCATGGAGATTCAGCCCAGCCAGGGGTATTCCGGCGGGAAACCGCCGGATCCCCTTTTCTGACCGCGGCAGTCAGAATGGGCTCTGAAGCACCGCCAGCCTGTTGGCGGTGCTTCCGCGTCCCTCCACCCTGGTGGTCATAGACCGCCAGGGTTGGAATGAGGCCCAGAGTGTTAGGTACGGGTCATAGTTGGCTTAATCAAATGTATGGAGACCAGAGAGCACTTAATAATCTCCCTAGAAGGTCCTTGGGGGTCGTACTTCATACAAGTGCCTGTTTGTAACTCAAATGTATGTTCCAGATCTTGATGCTCCTCGCGTGTAGGTGGCGGAAACACTTTTTGACATAAATGAACGTGTCACTGTCTTGCAGGAATTACAACAGTTCCGTGACGACAACGCTTCTGCCAGTCCTGCCTCCATAGGAATAAAGGATGTACCAGTAACATCTATCAGCTGGATTCCAAAGGTTTGGGATCTAGTATGTGAAAAAGTTGCTGTGAAAAAGGATTTCGTCCTTCTTATCGTGCACCGGTACTCGTCTTGGGAATACACGGCACGTTTTGTCTCTATTGACAATGTCAAGTTACACCATGTGGCCGATCCTGCACAGCAGACCAAGAGGAGCAACCAGTAGTTCCTGAATCCCTCTCACTAATGGTCAGGATGTCCCTCTACAATTTTTGTGCAGCAACACTGACATCTCTCCGAGCTTGGGGAGGGTGGAAAATGATCTTGCATTAGTTCCACTAACATCTACTACAACAAACAACACAGACATTGCTGATCGATTTTATTCAACTTCTACACAGGCGGATGTCGTCATTTACAGTGAACCACCGCGGGAGACCCCTACCGGTTCTCCTACTTCAAATACGACTCCAATTTTTGCACTAACTGCTTCTGGATACTTCAATGACATCAACACCAATTACACCTTTTTTGAATAATTTGTCGCTTTTACACCTGAACTGCCAAAAACACATAAGCTGATAAATTGGCTTAAACTAAATTACTTTATTTCCCATGGAACTATATGTGGCTTTCCTTGACCATATTAGCTTTCCTCCTCTGGACTGGCTTTCTTATTACTTTCTTTCTGTTCATACATTCTCATTACCTTCCTGAAAGCTCAACAGTTGAACTGGTGGATGAGTTCCTAAAACCCAATTTTTCTTCTCAAAAGGTCCGCAGAGACTTGTCTTTCGTGAACATTTCCGCTATACCAATTCCTCATGGGATTGTCTGGGATAAAGTCACATTTGATATATACGGCCCCACAGAGGTCATTCAAACACCATATGTGTTTAAACTTTATATGAACAATGTAATAATACCCAGAGATGTTTCTGATGACTGGGATGTGAAAACAGTTGATTCTATGATGACAGAATTGCAGTATTTTACTGTATTTGAAAGTGAGGATGTTTACCAATTCAAAGAGAATTATGGTGACATGTTTTGCTATAATTATTATGGACACCATTTCATTCACAGAGCAAGTACCCCAAAAGCTACTTTTAATTATACACAATGGGAACATTGTCTAACTCCATCACAAGAAAGTTCTAAAACATAATTTGAAAAATGTGCATATTTTTCTGGGCACAATGTTAAAAATGCTGAGTCATATTATTTCAAATTGCTATTGCTGGAAAATGTACATATATTATTGACAGATACGAAATTCATATATTCAGATTCCTTTGTTTCCCAGTTGGATATAGAAGGCTATGAAGAATGGCTGACATCGATTGACTTAAAAAGTGTGTGGGAAAAAACAAATGGCAAATAAGGGAAAAGGAAGCTTTATTTAGAGCATGCCTGATACCTGTTCAAATGATATTTTTTTAATGAAACTGTACAACAGACAAGCTGTTTAGGCTTATCCAAATTTAAGGAATTAAATGCTCCCAGTATTCCTGCCCCTGCTAAATTTTACAAATGGCAAAAATATATAAATGCAACTGACTATCAGCTCGATGAATAGGTCCAGAAACACATATTTATTGCACCACTTTCATGTCCTGTTGGGTGGTTATTGTGGCATAATACACCACTTACATTCCCACAGGTGCCCCAGCCAATCTCAGCACGGAGGAGGTGCCACGGCTACCCAGTCCCCCACAAGAAGATGCCCCCAGTGATGGCAAGCAACTCTGGACTTCTGGATCTGGATGAATTCCCTGGCCCATCAGGGACCACTGGTCAGCTGGATACCCCAGCCCAACCCCAGTCCACCACAGAGCCTCCCCCCTCAGTATCCAACACCACAGCAGCCACCCAACATCCCCAGGACACGTCAATCAGCAGTGTGCCCACCTGTACAGGGACCCCAGTACACACCTCACAGGCAAGACAATGAGGGTCCTGGGGTCAATGGGAGTGGGCACACTGTTCAGGGGACACAGGCACAGGGGGCCAGGGACACTCAGAGGACAGCTGTGTCCCAGGGGGAGGACAGGCCCAGGGAACTGACTGTCCAGGAGGCACTCACTAATGTCCTGGGGGCCTACCAACAATCCCAGGACAAGGTGGGTCAGGTGATGGACATCATGCAGGAGAACCAGTGCCTGCAGGCGTAACACCAACAGGAGGTCAAGAAAAAATTGCAGGCCCTCAACACCACCATGGTCTCCATAGCAGGGGTGCTGGGTGATATGGCCAACATCATGAGGGATTACACATCACACCAGTGGGCCCCTTCCACTAGCCAGTCAACTGACCAGCCCTCCACATCTGCTGCAGCTAGTCGACAGGAGGCTCTGCCACAGGACCCACAGGCCACAAGCACCCCTCTTCCTGCAGAAGGTAAACCCTGCAAACGTTCACTGTGACCCATATAGACACCAGAGACACATGCCAAGACCAAGACCACTGCCAGGAAATGAGACCCTCCTGAATGTCCCCCTTGTGTTCCACTGTCAACTTATCCACCTTGACTGCCATTGCTCACCTTCCTATGGCCCCTTTGACACTGGACCTGTGATACAAACATCCTGGACCACTACCCTGGACTTTCCTCTACCATCACCCCATTCCATCGCACTATTCCTTCATATTTTTCACTTCAATAAACACCCTTGAACACAACTGGAGTAATAGTGCTTTATCTGACAGACATGTGCAATCTATCGCACTGTATCATCCTGTGCAATTGTCCAGAACTTTGTGATTCTATCCAACAAATGTCCTGTAGGAGTTTGTAGTCATCACATCAGTGCATAGTTGTAACCACAACATCTACAGAATGGGAAGGCATAGGTGATAGTCAGTTGGAATGCTAAAGAAGTGACTGCCATCATGCTACAGCCACACAGAAAAATAATTTATTAGAGGAATGGTCAGTTCTACTGTCTTACCTGTGTGTCATTGGAAGTACTGCTGTATAACTGATGTCCTGTTGTCCACATCCTCATCCTCTTCTTCCTCATCCTCACTGTCCTTAGGGTCCACTGCTGCCACAGGAGCATTTTCAACCTCCTCCTCCTGCAGATAGGTCACATGTCATCTGATGGCCAGGTTGTGCAACATGCAGCATACAACAAGTATCTGGCAGACCTTCTTAGGGGAGTAGCAGAGGGATCCACCTGTCAAATGGAGGCACCTGAACCTTGCCTTCAGGAGACCGAAGGTTCTTTCAATAATTCTCCTGGTATGCCCATGAGCATCATTATACCTATTCTCAGCCCCTGTCCTCGGATTCCTTACAGGGGTCAAGAGCCAGGACAGGTTTGGGTAGCCAGAGTCACCTGTAAGATGTGAGGGACAAACAGCCTTGCACAGTGGCATGGGGGATGACTTGTGAAGGCACACACTGACATACATTGGGTGAGGACCCAGGCTCACCTATAAGCCACACTCTGTGCCTCTGTAGTTGTGCCATCAGTTGTGAGACGCTGCTATTCCACAGGACGAAGGCATCATGCACTGACCCAGGATACTTGGCAGTGACATGGGAGATGTACTGGTCAGCAAGGCACACCATCTCCACATTGAGTGAGTGGAAACTCTTCCTATTCCTGAACACCTGTTCATTGGCACGGGGGGACAAATACTATGGCCCTCACTACAACATTGGTGGTAAAAGGCGCTTACCGCCTTGCAGAAGACCACCAACACACCGCCGCGGCCGCGGAATTCCGTCACAGCTATTATGACCCACATCTCGGAATCCGCCAAAAGTCAGACACCCACACAAGTCCGCCACACCAAAGGCCAGTGATAAACTGGCGAAAACAAAACCTCCACCGTCACGCCAACAGAAATACGCCCACACTATCATGACCTGACCCCCAATCCAGGGTGTAGAGAGGCATTTGCAACAAACAAATGCATACCTGGAGGGCATTCATTCTGGCCTCAGCACTGATGGCAGCCATTGTCCCTGTGTCCAGCCTCCCCCCTCCAACTTCTTCCACCCAGACCCAATCCCCTGTACCTCAGCCTATCCCAAGCACACAATCAGACCAGCATGCACACTCATCAACACACAAGAGTGGCTCAGGCAAACATAAGTACCACACATCCCACAGGCACTCACACAAGCCCCATCCCCATGCAGACACAGCAACATACACTGCCTCCACTGTGTCCCTCTCCTCCAAGTCCTCCTCCTCCCTCCCTGTCTCTTCTCCTCTCACATCTGCATGCACTACATCCTCAGCCACTGCCTCCATCACCAGCACGCCAATCACCACACACCGCTCACGTGCACTCACCACCCCCACTACCATTCACACATCCCCAGTGTCCTCTCCCAGTGTGTCAGTGAGCCCTCCTCCCAAAGTACACAGACACACACCCACCCAACAGCCATCCACCTCACAACAGCCTCTGGCCCATGCACCTTCACCCAAATTCAGCAGACGTAAGCCTCCTACAACCACTACCTCTACCTCCACTCCCAAACCCCCTCCATCTTCCCATCCCAGTGTGTCTAAAAAACTGTTCCTGGCAAACCTTGACCTCTTCCCTTCAGCCCCTCGTCCTTCCCCTAGGGCCTGGCTTTCCAGGTCCCAGCCCAGAACCTCAGCCACCAAATCCCCAGGCAGAGTGGTGCCAGCAACTGTGGGGTCATCGAGTGCGCCACACATCAGGGCTGCCAGTGTTCCACGTAGCGAGGGCAAGGACATTCCGCCACCTGCCAAGGTGAAAAAGGTGCCCGCATCCCGGAGGGAGAAGCCAAAAGTACTAGCCACCAAGGGCTCAGCAAAAAACAAAGGTGATAGTGGCAAGACAACTGCGGCACCATCAAAGCTAGGGAAGGGCAAAAAGCTGAAGATCAGGTCAGGAGAGGGCATGGTGGCACCTACTGAGGGACCAGTGTCACACTTTCTGTCCATGACCACGCCAACCTGTATGGCGCCAAACACCGCTAGGTGGCCCACCACCACAACTGCCACCTGCACTGCCACCTACACCGCCACCTGCACTGCCCCTGGCACGTCTACAGCGTCAACGACAGTCCCCAGCCTCTTCCCCTGTGGGCAGCCATCCGAGGCTGCAGGAGACGTCCTGCTGTGTCCCTCATCAGGTTCTGACCCATGCACCTCCGACAGCACCGCCGTAACAGACACCGCCGCAAGCACTGCTGCGACAGACACCGCTGCAAGCACCGCCACCTGCACTGCCCCAGCACATCTACAGCCTCAGCGACAGTCCCTAGCATCTTCCCGGGTGGGCAGCCGTCCAAGGCTGCAGAAGACGTCCTGCTGTGTCCCTCAGCAGGTGCTGACCCATGCACTGCCGCCAGCACCGCCGGCAGCACCGCTGCAACAGACACCACCGCAAGCACCGCTGTGACAGACACCGCTGCAAGCACCACCACCTGCACCGCCCCCGGCACGTCTACAGCCTCAGTGACAGTCCCCAGCCTCTTCCCCAGTGGGCAGCCGTCCGAGGCTGCAGGAGACGTCCTGCTGTGTCCCTCAGAAGGTGCTGACCCGCCGCAACAGACACCGCCACAAGCACCGCCACCAGCCGTGCGGCGTCTTCGGACACAGGCACCACCACTGACATGGCTACCATCCCCACTGGTCAGTCGTCTCAGGCTGGACGAGAGTTCCTGGACACTGGGCAGCTTCCATGAGGCATTTCTTCCATCACTGTTTGCACCTAAAAGTGGAAGCCGCAGCCGCAGCAGTGTGCTACCTGAACATTGCAAATCTCATGGCACACACACCCAGGTGAGGGAATTGTACCGGCCACACTGCACGTGGTGCACTCTGGGCACCAGGCCCCCTCCAGAACCCGTGGAGTATCACATACACTACCTCAGTCCTTGGCAGGATGAAGCACTATGGGCACAAAGCCCCCTCCAGAACCAGTGGAGAGATGCATCCACTACCTCAGTCCTTGGCAGGATGAAGCACTCTGGGCGCAAAGCCCCCTCCAGAACCAGTGGAGTATCACATCCACTACCTCAGTCCTTGGCAGGATGAAGCACTCTGGGCACAAAACTGCCTCCAGAACCAGATGAGAGATACATCCACTACCTCAGTCATTGGCAGGATGAAGCACTCTAGGCACTAGACCCCCTCCAGAACCCGTGGAGTATCACATCCACTACCTCAGTCCTTGCAGGATGAAGCAGTCTGGGCACAAAGCCCCCTCCAGAACCAGTAGAGAGATACATCCACTACCTCAGACCTTGGCAGGATGAAGCGCTCTGGGCACCAGGCCCCCTCCAGAACCAGTGGAGTATCACATCCACTACCTCAGTCCTTGTCAGGATGAAGCACTCTGGGAACAAAGCCCCCTCCAGAACCAGTGGAGAGATACATCCACTACCTCAGTCCTTGGCAGGATGAAGCACTCTGGGCACAAAGCCCCCTCCAGAACCAGTGGAGAGATACATCCACTACCTCAGTCCTTGGCAGGATGAAGCACTCTGGGCACCAGGCCCCTTCCAGAACCAGTGGATTATCACATCCACTACCTCAGTCCTTGGCAGGATGAAGCACTCTGGGCACAAAGCCCCCTCCAGAACCAGTGGAGAGATACATCCAATACCTCAGTCCTTGGCACAATGATGCACTCTGGGCACCAGGCTCCCTCCAGAACCAGTGGAGACAGTTATCCTCTTGAGAGACTGTGGCTTTGCACTCCCCAGGATAAAGCAGTGGGCAAACCACCCACTGGAGAGACTTGAGAGACTGTGGCTTTGCACTCCCCAGGATAAAGCAGTGGGCAAACCACCCATTGGAGAGACTTGAGAGACTGTGGCTTTGAACTCCCCAGGATAAAGCAGTGGACAAACTACCCACTGGAGAGACTGTGGCTTTGCACTCCCAAGGATAAAGCAGTGGGCAAACGACCCACTTGAGAGACTGTGGCTTTGCACTCCCCAGGATAAAGCAGTGGGCAAACCACCCACTTGAGAGACTTGAGAGACTGTGGCTTTGCACTCCCCAGGATACATCAATGGGCATGGAGCCCCTTTGTGCAGCAGTGGCGTTGTGCATTCATCAGGCTGAGGTGTACCCCCTCCCCCTGAGGTGCCTGTATATTTTCGATCTGATTCCCCAGCAGTGTTCTCTCCGTTTACAGTCAGGTATCATGTGTTGGCCTCGCCCATGCATTTTGGGCCCAGTGGTCCACGGACAATGATTAGTACACTATCCGGACTTGTGTAGTTGGTGACATATTTGTATATACTGAATTTTGACTTCTGACTAATGGATTTTTAATGAGTACAATCGTTACAATCATTTTCTTTTGTCCTTACGTTCTTCAAGGGTGGGGTGTATATGTAATATTGCTGCATGTATTTGTGTGTATGTTGTGTGTGAGGGTGAGAATGAGGGTGGGGGTGTTGCATGTTGCGTGTGTGTGTGTCACTCTCTTTCCTCCCCCCTCCCCTATGTTGGAGGTGCAGTACTCACTGTGGTCGCCGCCGCCGCCGTTCGTACTCCAGGTAGAAGAGGAGGTAAACCAACATGGGTGACATCTGAAGTTCGGGCTCCATGGCGTCCTGGTTCCTCGTTGGGTGTCGAGAGGTGAGTGTTTTCCTTCTGTGTACTGTTTCCGCCGTGCTTTTGATAGCATTGGTTCCGCCTTGGAAAAGGTGGCAGATAGGCCTCTTGTAATACAGTGGGCGGTACTTTGTCTCCCACCTCTCTGTTGGCGGTGTCAGCTGCGCTGTTTGTTTTGTACCGCCGTGGCGGTGGGAGTGTTAAAGTGGCTGTCTATGTTGGCGGTTTCAGCCACGATCGTAATCCCTTTTTTTTTTTCCGGCGGCCTGTTGGCTGTATTACTGCCGCTTTAACACTGACCGCCAGGGTTGTAATGAGGGCCATAGTGCGCACAGAGTCCAGGGGTTCCACAGGAGGCTTGACAGAGGCAATAATAGATAATATTAACACTCTATTTGTGGTATTGTGGTCGAGCAGTTAGGCTTATCAGAGGGTAGTGTTAAGCATTTGTTCTACACACACAGGCAATAAGTGAAAACACACACTCAATGACACTTCCAAACCAATAGGTATTTATATAGAAAAATATATTTTGTTAATTTATTTCTAGAACTGCCAGATTCATTTAGCAGGTAAATACATTAAATGAAAGGTACTTTGATAGTAAT